>NC_091536.1:20757903-21059677 GCF_042242935.1 Bactrocera oleae | reverse complement strand
ACATACAAGATCGTTGGCATAGTGCAGCCAGAAACATGGAAAGTGTGCATATTAGTGCTGATGGCACGTTGCAACTGCCCAGTAGTGGTATTAACATGAACGACAACAATAGTTCTAGGGCCAATGGTAACTCAAATCCGCGCCAAACAACACGTAATTCAGTCGGTGCCAATGAGCAACAATCACGCACCGCTATCAACCCACTTGAGGGGGTCACACAGGCACCGATGTACCCGCGTGGCGGCGGTAATCAAAACTTCGGGGGTGGCAGCAGTGGTGGTGGGGGTAGTGGTAATTACAATAATCGATACAGTAACAATCAAAACAATTATCGCGGTAGCGGCGGTGGAGGTCAATATAGACACTCCATGGGTGGTAGTGCTGGTGGCGACGGAAATGATGGCGGCCGTGGCAATTTTAATTTTAGTAATCAAAATTTGAACAACAACAACAACCCAAATCAGAATTCAAATTTTTCACCTTTCTCGATGCGCTTCAATCAACGTAATAATCAGCGCAACAATAATCAACGAAACTCATTGCCATTTATGCATCGTAACGATGACGATCGGCAACAGCAGCAGCAACAACAAAACCAAACACAAAATACCACAAATGAAGGCAATAATCCCTTTAGGACTGGATTGCCACCACCTCAACAACAGAATATGTCAAATGAAAATCCGCTCTTTGGTGATCTACCGCCACCAGTAAGAGGCGCACCACCACCAGTCGTTGGTCCCGCACCACTAATGTCTGCAGGACTACTGGGTATGGCGGGCCCACCACCTGTGTCTGGCTTACCGCCGATGGCAGGTCCACCGCATATGACAGGACCACCACCTATTATGGGATCGTTACCAATGACGAGACCGCCACCACCAGCATTGACTATGAGTGGCCCGCCGCCACCACTAGCAATGCATTCGCCAATGCAAACAATGCGACCGCTAATGACTGTGCCACCACCACCTGCGCCACCACCGGGTGTGCCTATGCCTTGGGGCACACCACTTTTCCAACAACTGAATAACGATTATGGAAATGACGACGATGACTCCAATTGTCCGAACTTTTCCGTATACTCAGCCGAATCCCAAGAAGTTGCCAAATCAACAGAAATGCAATCACAAACTCAGCAGGACAGCGAAGCAGCTAAGGTATGAATTGAAAAACAAAAATAAAGCAATAAGAAATATATTTTTTTTTTTGTCAATGCAATGCAATTTTTCGAATATGGCAGAAACACTTCGAAAACGCTGTCAGTGGCAGCAGTTTACAGCTGGTTGAATTAACATATTTTATATGTACTGCAAACGTTATTGCTTTGAAAACTCGAGTGTGCTATAAAATAAAGAGAAAATCAGCGCGTTTCTTTTACATACTAAATTACTATATAGCCACTTAATTGCGCTTACTATTCGAAAAAACATTATCTAACATGTATATGCTTATCAATGGTGATTAGATTTAAAAAAGCTTTTATCAAAAAAAATTTACACAAGACATTTAAAAAGATGTTCGTAATGCAGGCAGCGAGAGAGAGAGGAGTACAGACAAGTAGTATATAGTATTAGAAGCGCCCGATATTTTTTAGTTTGTAGTTGGTTATTTGTTACAAAGTCCTCATAGTGTAAAATATAAGCAATACTGCCACTTCTCATATTTCGACTAAACAACGAGTGTGGAACGAAAACTCATTCAAAACTGTTTACACGAAAATGTCTTTTCACACATTTTTATAAATAGAATTCATTTGTTTCCTTTATCAACTTCTAAAATTTTTTTTAGCCTAAATCTAAAATAAATAAAAATGTATAAAGCTTTCAAAAATTAATTCTTAAAATCTGCACTTAATGGGCTTCTCTACGCATGAACAATTTAGAGACATTTCGTTTGCTTTCTATTATTAATTTAGCAAAAAATTTTATAATTTATTTGTGAGAACAAAAAAAAATAATATATATATATGTATAAAATAAACATTTAAAGGGGGAGTAGGGTTAATTCGCATTTACGAAGAATATTAAAAATACGGCAATGGGGGCAATTAGAATAATAATACGAAAATGAAAAATCAAGATTCATTCGTTAGAAAATAGTTTTCTCAGGTAACGCCGTGAGTGTTTTTCGGATTTTAAATTTACACTTAAAGAAATAAATCGGCTAATTGGTTATTGCAACATAAAAATTATAAACAAGTTTAAAAATAACTCTACGGCGTTACCTTGTAAATTATGTACAGAAATAGCGTTTAAAATTTTAAAAGGAACGGTGCAGTAGTTTTTAAGTTATGAGAAGCTTTAAAGTTTTAAAATCTAATATAAGAAAAAAATTGAACACCCTCTCCCTTATTAAAGTACCAGTCAATAGGAGGTGAAATTGAGCAAAAAGAGGTATATAAAAAAACCGATATTTAGAATTTTGACGTGGCTTAACTAGTCTAAAAATACATTACGAAGTACCTATAGATTACATTTCTAACCAAATTTGAAACATTCCGTGGCCAACAGCCCAATTTAAATCAGCCGCTATTGGTTATATTAGAACCTAATCATTGCAGTAACAACAAATAGGTGTTGAGACTCGGGCAAGAATAGAGCAATTATGTTCTTATATATATACGTATTCCCTTTAGTTACACCTCAAAAGTGTATTACTTGTAGACATAAAATTTATAAATTGGGCTTTTTGCATTTCAATGATGGCCACGGATATGCCTAATACTTTTCGAATATAAATATTTTTATGAAATGTTCGTTTTTCGTTTTATTCGTTAAGATTCAAAAATTACAGATTTGTCAAGTATAGTAAAGCAGTCTGATCGGATGAGTTTTTAGTCGTATTTATCATTGGTAAACTAACTTATAGGTTATGTTCAGAAATGATATATCTTCATTTATAATTGTCATTTACTACACAATATGTTTATTTATTAAATGTATATGAAAGACGGAATCTTGTCAAACAGTGAGGTAAAAGCCTGAGTAGATCATACCTTGACAAAACTAGTTCTGGGTCAGATATATATTCGAAATCTTTCCGGCTAAACCGACTGTCAAGTAAGGTGGCTGTATAGTTTTTTGTTTTATTTTTATTTTTTTCAAAATAGTAGTACATGTTCCTCAAAAAAGAAGTAAATATTAAGATTGTCCAATAAACAATAATTATCGTGTGCAACTAAGTTTTAAACCTTTAAGACACTTAGTTTACAATCAGTTTGTTTTCATTTTTTGTATAGACGACTTAAATTATACGTAGTTAGGAGCATTCAGATATGTTTAGGTGAACTCATACATGTAGACAACCACAAAATGGTATACTAACCATGATATATCACTTTTCTTTCTCCTATTTCATAAAATATCGATTCTCAGGAAGACGATGAAAATGAAGATTTAGTACAATTAGATGATGATGATGAAATACCAATGCCACCAGAAACTAATCCAAATGAATCATCAGCTACAGTCAAAGATTCTGACTTATATGAGCCAGAAAATCCTACAGAAGAAAATGAGGACGATGACGACGACGAAGAGCTTAAAAAAGAAGAAAATAGTGAAAACAATGAAACTGATGAAGTTGAAAAGACAAATGAAAACCACGAGAATGTGGAAGAAATTGATTCAACACGTCCTAGCCCGCGCGATAGCATTGATAATTGCGACTCACAATATGATCCGGAACATGAAATCATATCCAACGAGGGTTCTAATGTGGTGGTGGAGGATAATAAAAACGATAAGTTAGACGATTGTAATAAAAGTAATAATGAGACATTTGAAAAAGAGTCGGAAGTTAAGGAAGCTCATAGCGATCAATCACGTTCGCCCAGTCCAACAGAATCCGATACGAAATTGCCTGAAAATGATGTAGGCATTGCAAATAAGAAGGGTGTATTGGAATTGTACGATGACAGCGATTGGGAGGAACTTGATATTGATAAACCGAAGGAATATGAGAAAGCAGCAAAATTGTCAGAAAAATCGGACGTAGAAGATGGTCAGTGTGAGGAACAGGATGAGGCGACTTCAGATAAACTTAAGGAACGCAGCAAAAGGAATAAGAGCAAGGGTAAAGAAACAGATGATAAAGTTGAAGGCGAACTTGATCGTTCTTATACACCATGCCTGGATGAGAACAATGAACCAGAAGATGGACATGACAATGGACAAATCGATGAGGCGGACGCAAAGTTGCTAAATGTCTCCAAGGATCCGAATGAGCAGGACACCGAAGGCGGTAAAACGCCCGAAGTTGTTGTCAGTGCAGCGGTCGCCATTGAAACCGAATTAATTTCGGACGACGATGACAATGCACGCGGCTCGAGAAAGCGAAGAAGTAGCAAAAAACGTGATAAACGTGACAAAAAAGTTGAAACATTCAAAAAAGTAAGCAATAAACAAAAAGTACGCAATTACCGCACCGACAAGCAACAAGCAGGTAAATATAAAGTGCGACATCAGTCGTCAAAATCACGTTCACGTGATCGTTCTCGTTCTAAATCGATATCAAGAACACGCTCCCGCACGCGAAGTCGCAGTCATAGCCGCAGAGGCAATCGTACGCGATCACCACGAGTCACTGTGAATCGCTCTCGTTCACCACATTCCGGCAGATCACGTTCGCGATCGCCACGTGGTCGTGGCCGTAGGCATTCCCGCTCCCGTTCATTGCGTTCTCGCAGCCGATCCAACAACAAGGAGAACAACTGGCGGCAAGGTGGTCGTTATAATAATAACCAGAATAGATTCCAAGATCGAAATAAACAACAAAATCAATATCGTCCGAAACGTAGAGAAATTCCACGCTATAATGTGCGTAACGTTGTGGGTATTCAACGTAGCTTTAGAGAGGATAGAGAGGTCAGAGATCGTTACGGACGCGATACCAATCGTCAAACTCGTAATATTAGTAGGTCACCAAGTCCGCGCACTCGTAGATTAAGTGGTAGGTCAATTTCTAGGTCACGCTCACGTGGACATTCAGTGTCACCACGACGAAATCGACGCGGCAGCTTTAGCATATCACCAAGTCCGCAACCTATGATGCGTCGACAGTCTGTTTCACCCAGACAACGTTACCGTTCCCCGCGTCGAAACTCTCTCTCGCCCCGCAGAATTACTCCGATGCGCGCACACTCTCGAAGTCCACTGCGCATGCACTCACGATCGCTTACCCCACAACGTATGGGGGGTAGAAAGGTTATAAGACGTGTGCGTGACGGTTCACCGCTGGCACAATCAGCCATCTCACGTTCACCGTCTCCTTTGCATTCACTTTCCCCATCACCCAGATATACGCCACGGTTGCATAGAAGCCACTCAAAAACACCGATTTTACGCGTAACCAAGGGTAAAAAGAAAAAGATAAAGGATAAGGGTAAGAAGAAGAAAAAGAAGCACTTAGCAAGCCTTAGTCCAGAGGCCAACTTACGCATTTCACGTCAGCGTGACGCATTTGAAGTGGATAGACCGCCAAAGAAAAAGCGTCATCATTCACCAAAGCAAAAAGCGCTGGATGAGCCCAACTGGTCCCCCTCGCCCAGTCCAGGTCCTGTACTTGACTACGAACGCGACAACAATGTATCGTGGACCCCGCCATTGGTATCGCCACGTCTTGTTCACGAAATGCACGGCATCTATGAGCCAGAAGCACGGCGCAGCAATTCTCGGTCGAGTAAACGTGACAAGCGAACAAAGCGGGTGAAAAAGAAGAAGAAGGGTGAGAAACGACGTGATGTGCGCAAAGACAAACGACGCACGCGACGTACCCAAACACCAGAAGCAGTACCATCAAAAGAGGTCTTTGCCTCCGGCAACAATATTCTTGTTAGCGTGAGTTTTAATAAAGATGCAGTTGGAAATCAACCGCCCTCACAGACAACAGTTGTTACATTGCCGGCGACGCGCGAAGACTTACACACAATTCGCCGAAATTCTATTGACTGCATGACCAATTCGAATGCTGCTAGTAAGAAAAAGAAGAAGCGTAAGAAGCTTGACGCAAAGCCTGTTGCTATTATCGACCTGGAGCGATCACCGTTCCAGGTGCATCAGGAACCAGCTGATGTTATCGTGCTTACCGACAGCGAAGAAGGCGTCGGCGGACGTGATAGTGAACACGAACATGAGCACGAACACGAACATGATCGACGACGTGAAAATCATCGCGAACGCCATCGCAGTGAATCAATTGCGGACGACCTGGATCATCATCGATCACAAATGAGTAATGGCATACGCTCTTCATCACAGTTGGACAAAACGCCGCCATTGGAACGAGAACGCCTCGATACTATTTTAGAGGAATCCTACGATTTGCCACAGACTGGACCAAAGACTCCACCAGAACCTCCAACTGTTAAATTTAACATAGCCGCTAAAAAGCAAAATAAAGTCCGTAATAACCCACTACATGACGATGCGGAACTGAATTCTGAATCAGAAATGACCGAAGTACGTGAACCGGACACACATCGTTCGGAACTGGAACCAATGCATGTACAAAGTAGTCAAAAAATTGGTCCAAATACACCACCAGAATCTGGTCCATGTTCGCCAGATGCTTACGATCCCTTCGATCCTACGAAATCGCCATCTATGTCTCCACGCTCGCCCTCTCCCGCTCCATTGAACAGCTCGCAAGCCTCAATCGGTATGGATAGTAGCGTTGAAGTGGTATCCTCACAAAAGCACATTGCCGACGAACAACGGCTAACAAATGAGCGTACGGGTTCTCAAATTTCTGGCGCCAGCGTTAGCATAAGTGCACAAGGTTCCACACTTAATCCCGTTGAGCTAGTAATGAAGTTAATGAATACAAAACAGAATAGCTCACAAGATCTAAATAAGTCAACTGACTCGCAATATAATACTGCGACGCACATGCACGCCACTGTCATGGGCAATACGCACGACGATGGACTGAGCATGCGTGAAAAGAGCGATGAAGCGATGGGTCTCTCTGTGATATCAAATGTGCTCTTGTCAAACGGCAATGCACAAGGCGGATCACAACACATACCAGTAATTTCCAGTCCCACTCCAATGATAAAGAGCAATCAAATATCAAAATTACCGCTACCCAAAGTGGGTAGCAGTGTGGGGAGTAGCAGTGGCGCCATGACATCATCTAATTCGAATGCACGTAATGGTGGCATGGATGAACCGGTCAATCTCACCGAAATGGAAAGCCCCTATTCGCCCGGTTCCGCTGACTATGAGGATCTCTTCGAACCGCCACCAGACAGCTCGGGCGCTGTACCACGACGCTCTAAGCGTGCGAATAACGCCAATGCCATGGGCAAAGCGGACGTTTTTGATAATCTTTTTGGCAGCACCTCACCCGTTGGCCATGCACGTATGCCGAAGAAATTCAAGGCAATTGTCACTAGTAGCACCAAGAAAGCTAAAATAAAAGGTGGGTTTCAAATAATACTGAGTATCGATCAACCCCACAACAAAATCGCAGCGTGTCTGTGTGTTTCGGTGGATATACATGTGAATCGGGTTTTGTTTCAGTTTTTTTTTTTATTAATTAGTTCTTGTTTGCATACGAAAATGTGAAAAAACAGTTGTTGGGAAGTGTATTCTTTTGTGTTACCTATACATATGAACATACATATTTCTAAAACTTTCATAGCGTCAGCAAAGCAAAGTAACGTTTCATCAGTTGTTTGGTAAGTGAAGGACTCAATTTTATTAATGATACAATGGAGCCGAGTTTTTTAATGCAAACATTATTTAGCAGATGCCAAAAAGTTAAAAAAAAAAAACAAGATAAAAACATATTTGCAGAATATTATTGCGCGTAAATTTGATATTGAACTAAAAAAAAATTTCGGTTTTCGGTTACATTAACTGGTATAATTTTTAGTTATATCAAGTTTATACAAATTCCCTAACGTCAAGTGGTATTCGTCTAAATGTAATGTTTGACATTTGATATATTGTTGTTTATTGAATTCTTCTAAATTTCGGTATTGTATTTACAAAATACGTTGATTTATTATTCTATTGTATATATAAGGTATTTTACAAACCAGAAACGACATAACTTTCTATGCTACTACCCAGTAAAAGTTTAATTAGTCTGGAATAGTCAGATGGTGAGTGCTGCTTAAACACCAAAAGTTTAGTAACTGTCTAATATACACAAAAACCGACTGAACTTGCCTGGTAAAATCTCATTCCGATTTTTTTTTTTACTTTAGATTGCACCACTATGGCATATAGCTCACATACAAACTGACCGATCAACTTGCACCTGTAAAGAGTGTTATAGTTCAATTAACGTTCTTTTCTTCTTATATTTTTTAATTTGTGACCTCTGTAACTACCGCTGAGGCAGAATATACAGGTTGGTTGAAATTTTCTGCGCTCGAAATGAAAAAATAATGTTTTTGTTACGAAATATTATATATTTATATATATTTTTTTATTCAATATAATCTCCCTTAACTTCAATACACTTATTCCAATGATCCTTCAATAATTTTATGCCATCCCTATAATGATTTTCCGAAAGCTCTGTAAAATGCCCGTCTGCGGCCGAAATAGCTTCTTTATTGGACGAAAACCGGTTTCCACAAAGAAATTGTTTCAAGTTCTGAAGAGGTAATAGTTGCTGAGAGCCAAATCTAGTGAATACGTTGGATGCTCAAGCAATTCGCACTTTAATTTTTGTAGTTGTTAAAACACCTTTGTGAGCAAGTGCATTGTCTTGATGAAAAATGATTTTTTTGTGCTGCTTTTGCATACCCAAAAACTGATGCCATAATCTTTTTTGCTGATCGTTGTGACTTCACCTGCTTTAGAACTGAACAACCAGCTTCAGTCCACTGTAAATGTTCTTGTTTCTATTTAATATCATGGTAAGAGATCCAAGTCTCATCCATAGTTATAAAATGACGCAAGAAATCGGTTTTATTCCGTTTAAAACGTTCCAAATTATGCTGAGAAATTTGTTTTCTATCCAGTTTTGGTTGAAATGTCAACGTATGCGGCACTAACTTTCCAAACAGCTTTTTCATATGTAATTCTACATGTAAAATATGAAGTACTCGTTCATCTTAGATGCCTATGGCATTAGCAATTTCACGCTTAGTCAATCTTGGATCTTCACTAACAATATTATGAACTTGCTCAATGATTTCTGGTGTGGTTGTGGTTTTTGGTCGTGATTCGCGTGGATCATCTTCAAACCTAGTACGACCACGTTTAAATTCACCAGCCCAAATTCAACGGTGTGTTTTGAAGGTGAGGACTTCTTATTTACTTCTTACAATTGTTCATACATTTCCTTTGCTTTTAAAGCTTTCAAAACAAAGAATGTAATTACTGCGCGATATTCAAGTTTTTCCATATTAAAAAAATACTCTGACACGTCAACTTCAAATGGCTTCTAAACAAAGTATTAATTGACAGAATGACTTGTTATTTTGAATGTGTTCTCACGACAGATGTATCAACTTGAGAAGAAAAGAAATTTTAGCTAGTAGTGCTATTTCTTGGTGAGAGCAGAAGCTTTTCACCCAACCTGTATATTGGACCCTATAAATGACCCTAATTAGAAAAGAAATTGTTTTAAATATTCTCGTATAATATTATTATTAAGGATTAATGCAACTCCAACTGATTTAAGCCGTCTTAAAAATACGTTTTCTGTAAAACCCGCGAAACGAAATTTTGAGAATATGTGTATGGAGCTACAGTTCGATCAATTTCACGACGGTGAATGTGTGAATCGGTCTTTCATAGTAGAGCCCTCTAATCTCCTTGCCCTTCTCTAAGTAGTAGTTAGTGTAGTTCGGAGCACTTGGGTGTGACCAATAGGTCTTGGTAAACCAATTTTTGTCGCTTGCCAGCGAAGAAGAAAAAACACCTTATATAACATTCAAGCACAATTTGATTCCGTTCGATTTAACTTCCAAAAATAACCGACCGATATTGCTCCATTTTTTAAAATCCGCTTCCATATGCTGCCAAAACAAAACTACGATAATGTACTACAATGTAGTAATTATACCCTGAACAGGGTATATTAAGTTTGCCACGAAGTTTGTAACACCCAGAATGAAACGTCGTAGACCCTATAAAAAATATATATAAATGATCAGCATGATAGCTGAGTTAATTTAGCCATGTCCGTCTGTCTGTCCATTCGTCCGCCTGTATATACGCGAATCCCTCAGTTTTTAAGCTATCGATGTGAAATTTCGCACCTGTCATTTTCTTACTAAGAAGTTGTTCATTTGTCGGAAGGGCCAATATCGAACCACTATAGCATATATGTAGCTGCCATACAAACTTAACAACCGAAATCAAGTGCTTGTAAGGAACTTTTGTATTTGTGAAGGGTATTATAGCTTCGGTACAACCGAAGTTAGCGTTTTTATTATAATGTAGTAAAGGTTTGAAAGCCCGTGAAAGTAATTCTCACGTCTTCAATTCATACAATGTATTACAGTATGGTGTATAATGTCCAAACTTAGCCTTTTCTTTCTTACTTTTATTTATGATTATATAAAAACTGTTTTTTTAACTCCGAGCGCATTCTAAAAAAAAGTTTCTAATAAAAATTCTTTAACGGGTGATAAAAATCACTTTCAGGTGTTGAACAACTTTATTTTAAAATATGTTGCGAAACAATTCAACATGCGTTATTCGAAGAAACCGAATGGATTACAATCAAATTTGGTATCTTATTATGCATACATTAAAGGGTGATCCATTTCGTGGTTCCCTACTTTTGTAAAGAAAAAAAAAACACAGAAAATTCAAATTTAGTGGGGAATGTTTATTAACATTCGAAAGAACATTATTTGGCATTTATTTTTTGAAGATTATCTTATTTAAATGTTGACCGCGGCTACGTCTTAGATGGTTCATCCGTTGAGTTCAATTTTTGATGACTCGTTCGCGCATTTCGATTGGTAACTGGCGAATGACACGCGGGATGTTTTGCTCCAAAGCCTGAATCGAAGCGAGGTTGTCCGTATAGACTTTAGACTTTACATATCCCCACGGGGAAAAAGTCTACCGGTGTGAAAACACAATCTTAGTCGCCAATCGACCGCCCCAAAACGGAAAATTATCTGCTCACCGAAGTGTTCTCCCAATAAATCCATTGATTGATGCGATGTGTTGGAAGTGGTGCCGTCTTGTTGAAACCAAATGTCGCCGAGATCACAAGCGTCAATTTCAGGCATCAAATAGTCGGTTATCATGGTGCGATAATGGTCGCCATTGACGGTTACGTTCTCACCAGCATCATTTTTGAAGAAATATGGACCGATGAATCCACCGGCGCATAAACCACACCAAACCGTTGTTTTATCTGGATGAAATGGCAGCTCTTGAATCTCTTTAGGTTGCTCTTGCAATTTTGCTTGTTTACATACCCGTTAAGCCAGTAATGCTATCGCTGAACAAAATTTGACTCGAAAACGTCGTATCATTTTGGATCTTTTCAAGAGCCCATAGAATAAAGCGATGTCGCTTGAGAAGGTCGAGCGGCTTCAGTTCTTGCACTTGCATTATTGTGTACGCTTTCAATTTAAGATCTCGACGAAAAATGCGTCAAGTCGTTCCATACGCCAGTCCGAGTTGCTGCGAACTGCTCCGAATCGACTCACCACGGTCTTCGTGTACACTCCCAGCTACGGCCGCTATATTTTCTTCACTCCGTGGTCTATTTGGTCGAATATTATCCAATAATGAATGCTGGGTCTCATGATGGGTGATAGTGTTGCTAATAGTACGTTCAGTAGGCCGATTATGTTGACCATAAGTTGAGCGAAGCGCGCGAAACACATTCTTTACAAACGGTTAATTTTCGTAATAAAGTTGAACGATTTGTAAACGTTGTTCAGGCCTAAGTCTTTCCATGATAAAATGCCAAACAATACTTAATAAAAATAATATGACAGCTTGACACGACTCACGTGTGATCTGTCAAAAAAAAGGTTATTGAAAAAAGTACCTCTACTTGGATCACCCGTTATAAGTAGTAGCCTCACTTGGTTTCATTACTATATTTTGCATATTCGAAATATTATTATTAGGATCAACCTGATTAAGTCAAATGAGATATATGTGATATGAACTAAATATGATATGGGCTAAATTTAATGTATGTTGTATTGGAGGAAAACATCCAAAGGATGGGAAATCTCAATTTCATTCTGGACTAATGAAAATCATTGTACATATGTAGTACATGGGAGCTGGTCTTTTCACTTAATCGCATATAAAGTCAACTGGTAGTTTGAAATTTTTATACAATGTTAGCGAATATTTTGACCCGATGTTACACAGTTTTGGTATTACAACATATCACTCCCAGAAATAAAGGCTCTCGGAATTTCATTAAGAAACCTCACGGATTGACCATTATATAAGGTATAAAAACAAGAGGGATGTTTAAAAATCCGAATATTATGTATATGGGGGCTAAGGAAGGTATTGACCTGATTTAACCCATTTTTGGCACAAGCTCATGCTATCATCAAAAAAATATACTCCCCGAATTTCAATACTAGACCTCACAGATTGTTACCGATATGTTCGCCGAAAATCACTCATATGCACTGTTGTCCAAATATTTAGTGTCTGGGTCCTGGAAGTTAAAGTCCGATTTCGACAATTTTTTAGCGTAAGATGAAATAGCTTAAGAGCACTATTTGTGCAAAATTTTTTCAAATAGTTCCGGAGATATAGGATTTCTACCAAAGGTAGGCGATGCCACAACCCTTGTCCACCTTTTTTACAAAAACCTATAAAGCCCTTCCCTATCATCTTGGTTGTGAAATTTAATGCTTGATGCTTACATTTAACCATTAAGGGAGCGAAGCCACGGTCAATGTGTAAGATATATAATTGAAATTCGGATTCTATCCATATAAGTACCTAATAGAAATATTTTCGAACTCCCGGCTGAATTTATACTGGTATTTTTCTAATAATAGTGTATCTTTGCGCCTAAAATGGATAAAATCGGGGGAAAATTTGCCCTAGCCCCCAAATAACTGATATCAGGATTAATAAAATGTAGTAATGCTAAAAATAGATAAAATGGGATAGGTATAATATTGGATATGCTATAGTTTATTGCCGAAAATATGTGAAATTAGTCTTCGAATTACGCCAACTGCCATACAAATTAAATGAAAATATTTTAATTTAGTGTGAAGTACGATCGATACAATTCTTCTTTTGCAGAAGCGAATTCGATGAGCCGAAGTCTTTAATAGCACGTTCAATATTGACTTCTAAAGCTTGAATAGAGTTTGGTTTATTGCTAAAGACCAATGACTTCAAATAACCCCACAAGAAGTTGTCTAATGGTGTTAAATCACAACTTCTTGGAGGCCATTCAATGTCACAATTTCTTGAAATTATCGCATCTCCAACTTTTCTCGCAATAATTCGGTTGTTGCACGTGCTGTGTGGCACGTAGCCTTTTCTTTTTGAAACCAGATGTTGTCAAGTTCAATTTCTTCCAATTGCTGCCATAAAAAGTTGATTATCATCGATCTATACCACTCTCCATTGACAGTAACGGTTTCAGCAGCTTAATTTCGAAAGAAGTACGCACCGATTATTCCACCAGACCAAAAATCTCACTAAACTGTCAATTTATTTGAATCTAATGGTTGTTCATGAATAATTTATAGATTTTCTTCGCACCAGACTCGACAGTTTTGTTTATTTACCGCACCATTCAGATGAAAGCGAGCCTCATCGGAGAAGATGATTTTCTTAAAAAAATCGTTATCGTTTTGAAATTGTTCCATGCAAAATCAACAAGTTCACGACCTTTAGGTTGGTCCAATGGCTTTAGTTCTTGAGTGAGAACAATTTTATGCGGATGCAAGCCCAAATCTTTTCTCAAAACCCGCTAGGTTGTGGTTTGAGACAGTCCCAATTCTTGACGGTCTTGGAATCGGCAAATTGCGGTCTTTAGCGACACTTGCCTGAACGGTAGCAACATTTTCATTATTTCGAGCGGTTCTTTGTCTTATTGACACTTAAACATTATGTTAAGAAACTGTACGCTCGAAATTTTCAACAATTCGACGAATAGCGAGAACAGGTGGACGATTATTACGACCATAAAATGGCAAAAGCAATTTTTAAGTGGATAAGTTTTCTTAAAAACTAAGTACCATATGTGGCCCAGCGCTAATTATGACCTCAGAATATAAACAAAGGGGTCATTGACCCCATAAAACAAAAACAAAGGCTGTTGACTTGGCTAAACGTTAACAAAAGTTTTTGACTTGGCTAAATGTAAACAAAAGGGTCATTGACCTCATAATATGTAAAAACAAGTCACTGACCCTAAATGTAAACAAAGGTTTTGGTCTTGGCTAAATGTAAACAAAATAGTTATTGTAAACAAAGGCAAAATGATTATCAATATCTTTAATTTAAATAGAACAGTTTTTAATACTTTATAAAATAGAAATTGAATCAGATTGATAGGTCAAATAGTTTTCACGCAATCGTGCACGCCAATTGTAAAAACATGGTTTTTAGAAGACGCACCTCAATGTTTTGATTAGCGACTGAACGGGATCGACGCGCTTGTCTATTACCAAAAATCTCTTTGGAACCACTTCGAAAAATCGATTCAAAAGATCCGACCCTCTTAAATTATATTTAAAACTATACAATTTAATCCGTGTACTTCGATAAAGTATCTTTAAGATTTTAATTATATGGGGAAGTCTTGGACTATAATATTCTAGTTAAAGTATTTTTTTAATATTAGGTGAAGTAAACAGTTCGTTCGGTTCTTTATTGATTTTTCAAAAGATAATAACTTTGTGTACATTTTTCCGATTTAAGTCAAATATGCGCCGTTTTGTTCGTAAACTTGTTGCCAACGAGATGCCAACTTCATTACACCCCTCTCGTAGAAGGCTGCGTCCCTATTGGCAAAAAACTCGGAGACCCAATTTTCACAGGCCTCTCTTGAGGCCAACTTCTCACCATTAAGCGAACGCCATGGACAGGAAAAGATGATAATTACTTGGTGCCAGGTCCGGACTATAAGGTGGGTGCATTAGGACCTCCCATCCGAGCTTCCGAAGCTTCTGGCGCGTCACCAAAGACGTGTGTGGCCTGGCGTTGTCCTGATGGAACACAATTCGGCCTCTGTTGATCAAAGATGGCCACTTCTAGATGAGTGCTGCCTTCAAGCGGTCCAGTTGTTGGCAGTAGAGGGCCGAATTGAGATGATTCCTTGCCAATCCCACCAAACACACAGCAAAACCTTCCTGGCCGTCAATCCGGTTGTTGTTGTTGTAGCGACAGAATTCTGCCGAGTTGACAGTCCTTGGCCGGAATAAATCCGGGTCCGTTCCGGTTACGTAGACCCGACTGTCGTGGGAACGGCCGTCAATCCGGTCTTGGCCACCACTTCCCCGAGCTTTGACCGCGACCGTTTGCGCTCGATGTTGGCGTAAGTGACCCATATTTCATCGCCACTCACAATCCGCTTCAGAAACGGATCGATTTTGTTGCGATTCAGCAGCGATTCGCAGATGGAAATTCGGTCCATCATGTTTTTTGCGTTAGTTCTTTGGCACCCAAACATCGAGCTTCTTTTTGAATCCAAGGTTATGCAAATGGTTTCAAACGGTTTTCTGGCTTATCTTTAGTTCCTCAGCAATTAAATAAGCGCTCACGTGACGATCTGTTTCCACTATTTCCATGATTTTATCGCAATTTTCGACGACAGGCCTCCCGACGTTTGGTCCGATGAGTCCAAATTCGAGCTAAAGAATTCAAATGATCGTATCATGGAGGCGGTTCTCTCATGGTTTTTGGTTGTTTTTTAAAATTCGGTGTAGGTAATTTAGTTCAAATCGATGGACGAACGAAATATGTTAATATTCTTAGCGAAAATTTGACAATAAGTGCGGAAAAAATGGATGGGTCGTTTGTCTTACAACAAGATAACGACCCCAAGCTCACATCTCGCCTGGCTACTCACTTTTTTGAAGAAAACTTTATTGAAAAACTGAACTGGCCAGCTCAATCGCCGGATTTAAATCCATTTGAGCATTTGTGGTCACAAACTTGCAGTCATTATTCCTAGAGATGATGCGCCAATGGGACCATATTCTGCATAAATTTTAGAAAATAGGTTCGAAGCATGCCAGAACGTCTTCGAGCTGTAATACAGAGCATAGGTGGGAACACTAATTATTAAGCTACATTTTTTTTGAATTTTTCGCAATTTTATACATTTATGTTTGCCCTTATTTTGAAGTTAAACAAATATATATTTTTGTTTCGATTTTTAGGAAAAGATATATTCATATATAATTTATTACTCAAACACTGATGAAAATAGAATAACATTATATAATTTTTTTACCTATTTATTTGATTAAATCTGCACTGAAAAAACTACTATGAAATTTATAGAAATGTATACTTTCATTTGTCGCATAGTGTATAACAGTTTTAAGTAGGAGTTTAGATATTTTTTTTCAAACAACAAGTGGTGGTGAAATCAAAATCCGCCATTAACAACAAATAATATTGCTGTCACTAAAGAATACACGAAACCAACGAATTGCTGTGCACATACACATCTAGGTGTATGTATTTTCCTGCAATAAAGGTCATATTTTGAAAAATTGCATTGCCGAAAATATCTATAAAAAAGAAAATATTGCATACATTTTTTCTATATTATTATTATTTTATATAAACTCTTTGCAGTCACTAAAACTGACGATCACGTTAAGGTCTATGACGACGTACCAAACTCAGCCGTTGAATTACAAGTCAAAGATAAGGTAAGTAATTTGAATACCTACATTAAAAATTAGTAGCTTAAAGATTTTCAGCGCAGTTAAAGCTTGATGGATTTTTAGCAAGTTCTAAGAGCAATGTTCTTCTAAAAATTCTATTATTTAATTATAGATTAATAATTAATTAGTTAATTGCTCCTTTTGCATTTGCGATAACTAGAAATTTTATATTTCGATCACAATTTGTTGAAAACAAGTTTTCAACAGTTTCGATTTTCTAGAATATTGTATCGATTTTCTCAATTGTATTACTTAATATTATAAATAAAATACCCGCAGTTTCAAAATGATTCCGTTATTTGATGCTCAATTCACGATACATACATTGTGGGCTACGAAGGTAAAAGTGTGAAAGTGCAACATGTTTAGTACACATGACTTAGCGATGCACCAACTTCTTTATTCCTAGTAATAGTTAATAATAGTTAATAGTTCGGCTTACTTGAGCCTTGTGACTGCTTTTCCCTTCTCTAGGTAGCCTTCCGCTCAGTATCTTTGCTGGGCGTAGTGCACTGTTTCGGCTGATTCCAGTTTTCTGGTGGGTAGTGGTCGCACGGTTGCGCTTGTTGTCCGAATTACTCACTTACTGTCTCGATTATCTCGCACACCTTCAATCGGCGGTCTGCCAATACGTAATCGTGTGCTTTTGTCATATTATCTTCAGTGGCCGGCGTTTACAAGGCACTTGCTTGCAGCTACTCAAAAACCGTTGTTCAAGTACCTTGAAACCCATTAAACCAGATTTATACGTTTCCCATCAAAGAGTCACGGTACTCCATATGATCAAATATAACCCGGACTGACAAAAAAAATACATATTTTATTACAAATCTTTATTATCGCCTTCAAAATATGTTCTTGAAGCAATATATGCATGCCAAGCTTAATCCTTTTTCCCACACTTTTCTTATAAGCCTCACCTGGAATGGTTCTTCGTGCCCTCAGCTAATTTTGGTTTTTTTGGTTTTGGCTCAGTTTTGTACCGCCACTCGCTAGATTGTTGGTCAGTTTCGACATCATATGCATAAACCCACGTCTCGTCACCAGTAATGATGCGTTTGATTAATGTACGGTCCACAACTACGAAGTCAAGCAACTCTTTTTCGACTGCTAATCGAAATCAAACGTTGCAATAGATTCAGAACTTTCAGAACAGAATTTATACTTGTGTTTGTGATAAAGTAGACTCCCCAAAACACGTCTGCAATATTTTCAACTATTTCATGCAGCATCCGAATGCTTTTCGTATTCACAGCGCGATTTACGTTCGAAAAACAAGCATCGGAAGTAAAAAAATATAAATATGCAGGATTTTTCTGTTATAATTGTACTGAAAATATCCTTAAAACTTTTTTTTTTTATATTCACCGCTTTATTTATTTTTTTCATTCTTTACTTTAAATCAATAGTTTTTGCGTAAGCTGAATCGACAGGAGCGTGTTGTTGAAGAAGTCAAATTGGTTTTAAAGCCACGTTTCAATAAGAAACAGATCACAAAAGATGACTACAAGGAGATTATGCGCCGAGCTGTGCCAAAGGTTTGTTAAACTTGATGAAAATACAAGATTTTCCATTTCGGTTTTATTTATTAATAATCATCTAATTGCAACACATGCGCAGATTTGTCACAGTCGTTCGGGCGAAATTAATCCTCATAAGATCAAGAATCTGATTGACGCCTATGTGAGGAAGTTCCGTGCAAAGCATAAGAAGTTGAATCTCCTCAATACCGGGCAGGTCAGCAGTGCGGTGAAGTGTGCTGCCTATTTGAAAAAGCTGTAAAAAGAAGCCGCGCATAAACGTATAAGCGGAAGTGGGTATGTACACACATACACCTATATATATAATTGAAATATATATCTTTATAACTTATTTTCAAAAAATTTTCACAGCTGAACGAGTAAGCAAGCAGCTAATACACATAAGTCTTATGGCACATTCATTTAGTAAAACTCCTGCACACACTCTTGCCCACAAAAGCAGATATATCCACCATGTACTTGTATGTGTAAGTTTTGCTCACCGAGCGGCAAATTCTTGGAGATGTGAAATTCGCAAATGAAATGCGTAGAAAATTTGGAGTTGGGCGTATAGTTAATATAAAAAAGAAAAATATTATTACAAAAAAAGAAACAAAAAATTTAAGATTTTAATAGAATTTTCAACTATAAAACACTAACAATTTTACATGAACATGATTTGTAAACAAGCAATTTTCTTTATTTTGTCCTTTTAATTACTTTCAGCGACGCATGGAATGAAGTTTGCTGTTTATTTATTTGCAATTATATTATATTATAGTTATGCACATATACATACATACTTAAAGATTTTTTCCAATTACAATTCAAAACTAAAAATTCAAAAAAAAAAAATTCGTTAAAACCCTATCAGTAATCATAGTGAATATCTGCATATAAATTGTATTGTATACCTTTAAGGCCACTTGTGAAACACTCGCGCATCATACGTATGTGTATACTTGTTTTGCACATACATATAATTATTATGATATTCTTTAAATATACCTACTTTACATTTACGAATACTTGTGTCAAAGCATTATTCACTTATCTTTAATAAACTTCAATAATTGTAATACTTTATCTTATTAATATTTTGTTTTTGTATTCGTAACACAAACTTATTAAAATAACAAGCAGGATGTGACACATCATTTTAAATAATTGCAGAAATTTTGAAATTCAGTAAAATGTACAAGAATATATAATAAAAAATAAAATTAATTAAACTTAAAAGAACACAATTTATTAATTTCCCTAAGATTTTTTTTGCTGTTTCTATAAACTAAGAGTTGTACACCGATATTGTTTTGAGTTGGATTGTTGCTGTTGGCATTGTACTTGCATCTACATATGTATATGAATATATTGGGTATATGGACTTAGTTGTTTGGTTACCGAAAGTACGGCAAATGACCCCAGTTAACGCAAAGTCGAAGTTGTTGCAGCAAATATTTTTGCAAACAAATTAAAAGCCATCTAAATAGTATACAAGAAGTTATTAGTTGACACAGTCAGCGACAAAAATCAATTTAGTAAACTTTGCAACACTGCAAAATCAAGAAAGCAAGCGAAATATTCGTACGTTAGTAAAATATATTATAAATATTTTCTTTACGCTAACTACTTTCAACGGCACTCATATTAAGTAAACTGCTAAATACTGAACGTTTAGATTTGACATTCAAGCGAGGTGACTAGACACTGAAGAAATGAGCACAAGCAAAGAAATTTGGTCGAAATATTGACAATTTCCAGGCAAAATATGTTAATTAGATTTGGATTTGGAAAAGCACTCAATGCTGCAGCTGTGCCAAGAAGCCAAACAAGTCGAAAAAAGGCGTGTGTATAGTAGACATGTGGAATGCGCTAAAACGCTACGCGTGCAACAGCAGAAACCGTTTGAAGTGGCTTAAACGTACTTAATATATCTTTTTTTTAAATGAAAATAATATTAAAAAATATTACCAGTTATCTTGTTGAATAGTTTTGGGTAAACACGATTTTACGTAGTTTTTGAAAATTTTTAGACGTTATTCTTACAGTTAGAAATAAACATGCATATGCAAAAAAGGTGTTACAGATAAATTAAAATAAAATGCTTACCTTACATTTTCTATATCCATCAGCATATTTTAAAAAATCGTTTTTAAAAATTAATGGCCCAGAATAGTTGTATGCCCGCTGGCCTGCTTAAGCATTCAACAGCAACATTCTCCTGCAGTTGAAGCCCCCTTCTAACGGACAAAAAATGCATATCGCGTTATATGTAGCGCTTCTACTAAGAATTTGAGTGTATTTTCATTGCATTCCATTCCAGCAACATTTAGCATTCAGTTTACATTACTTTTTCATTGCAGTTTGCATTTTACTTAACAAACAATTCAATAAAAAATTAATAAATACCTTCCACAAAAGAGCCAATAAGAAGCATGGACGACTACGAGGATCAAAGTGAGATGGATAGGAACACATTTGCCTACACTTATTTGATATTGAATACCATTAACTGTTAACTTCACTCTCGTAGGTATCGTAAGTGAAGTGAATCGCGGTATGATGGCCGGTGGTGGCGGTGGCGCACATCACGCTCGCAACGAAAACACCACTTCCTTTGGTGCTGTAAAAGTTGGTGGTTGGCGGTATGAGGACTCCACACGTTATATCGGTGAATGGGATCAGCGCGGCCAGAAGCATGGTATTGGTCATTTACAATTTCCCGATGGCACACGTTACGACGGCCAATTCTCCGATGGATTGAGTCATGGCCTCGGTTGTCTATGGTTCTCCGATGGCGCTAAGTGAGCTAGCAAATGTTTAAAAAATGTTGAAAATTCGTATTCATACTTATTAATCGTGTTATTAGATACGAAGGTGAATTTATGCATGGTTGGTTCCATGGTCATGGCATATTTTGGCGTTCCGATGGCATGAAATTCGAAGGTGAATTTCGTGGTGGCAAAATCTGGGGACTCGGATTGCTGACTTTTCGCGATTTCACAAATGGCTTTCCGCGCAACGAAGGCTTCTTTCAAGACTGTCGCCTGGTACGTAAGCAACGCTGTCCCGACGTAGTGCAGCGCGCGCAAAAATGTGCGCTTATGGCACGTTCGCTGTGTGACCATCCGTATTAGCCTTAAGCATGCATGCACACATGTACAAAACATACATAATATAACTATACATATATACATACATACTTACATATGCAACAATCATATAAACGATCTGAGCAAATACATACCTGCATATGCATATATGTATGTTCCCATAACAGTCGGTTCTATGGTACCGCAACGAAGTGGACTCCAACTATTGCATCCACAAACAACACTACCAGATCTTTCGCAAAAGTATACACGTTTTTGAAATGCTACTTACTCTCGTAACAACAATATAAACAAAATAATGTTCATCTTATCGTTTACGAATAAACGTTGAAGTAATTAGCCCAAAAATAAAATTAAGAAAACAATGTTTTATTATTTTGGTTTTCTAGTTTATTTTTTTCAGTTCCTTGTAAAATGTGTTTATAAATTAAAATTGCTAATTTTTAAAAACCACTGTGCGCACAAACATACATACATGTACATCTATATAGTATGTACATATGTATATATTGTATGTCCATATGAAATTGTCCGCTGTTTATCTAGTTTATTGCTACATTATTGTACTTGTCTTCGTGAACATTGATGTATATCGAACCTAAAACAAAAACAACACAATCAAGGACGCTTATTCCTATTGAATGTGGCAGCATCCACTTGTCCATGCATTAATTGGCATCGTCTGTGCCCACCAAGAACCAAGCGTTCCGCGTACGTACAGCTGCATTGCGAACCAAGCGCTTATGATCGTCCAGTGCGGCTGCCAGTTCCAGCACAACATCCACTTTATGTGTTAACAGTACATGCGTCGGATATTTGGTAATGTCGTGTAGCAGACTTAAAGCGTATATTCGAACTTTCTGCAAATTGCAAGCAAAGGATTAGAAGCCTTGAATTAAATATTAAATGAAAATGAGTTAGAAAGACGAACGGAACCGAGTATAAAGTAGTGGTTGTTGTTGTAACGGTTACCTAGTCCCCGCTTGGGTGATAAGTTATAGTTTGGTTGTTGTCGAGGTCATATAACGGGAGGCCCAGGATACGAGCTGTTTCGACTGGGTCGATCAGTCATAGGGAAATGGGTGTTAGATAAGTTGGGTTCGTTGGGCATGCAAAGAGGTCGTTAGTATCATGCGGAGACTCATTGCTCGCTGGACATATATTTGGTATGTCGGGGTCTATTCTGGATAAGTAGGATTTTAACCTGCTACAATATCCAGAACGAAGTTGCGCGAGGGTCACTCTGGATTCACGAGGCAACTCGAACTCTACGTCTACTATGGGTGGTGGTTTGACTTCTAGACGCCATTCACCGAGAGGGAGTCGGTGAAGGTGTTGATGGCTCCACTGTGAAGGGCACATAAAGTAGTCTTGAGTAGTTGTATAGTAAGATCTATTATTATAAGTTATTCGCTTTTTCTTGATCAGCGAAAATCAGTATAATAGCTATATGATGGCTAAGAAAAACAAGAAAAAACATTAACTTCGGTTACACTGAAGCTATTGTATAATACGCTTCGCAGGTGCTTTTCTTATAGCATAAAAGTGTATAAAAAGATCTGTAGCTTTGATATTGATCGGTCAGTTTGTAATACAGCGATATGCTATAGTGGTACGATTTGAACAATTTCGATCGTTCAGTTTGTATGGTAGGTATATGCTATACTATAGTTGTCCGATATCGTTTTTGACAAATGAACAGCTTCTTGTAGGGAACAGAACGTGTGCAAAATTTCAGCTCGATATCTCAAAAACTGAGGGATTAGTTCTAGTGAAGGGCGATT
Source organism: Bactrocera oleae (assembly GCF_042242935.1). Taxonomy (NCBI): domain Eukaryota; kingdom Metazoa; phylum Arthropoda; class Insecta; order Diptera; family Tephritidae; genus Bactrocera; species Bactrocera oleae. The sequence goes on along the minus strand of NC_091536.1, from coordinate 21,036,423 downwards.
TTTACAAAAAATTTTGCCGTTGTACTTACCATAGACTTTTGGTATTTGGACAACTGTACACATCTCGGTATTAAATGAACCAAATGCCTAAGAAAGTACTCATCACGCATTGCAACAAAACGTCCACAAATGTCCAGTGAGATGTAAAGCATTGTCGTGTAATCACAATCCAGCGATTTGAAAAGCAGTGGACCAATCTGAAATCGGTCAGCTAAATAAATTAGCGTTTATAAAATAAAACTTGATTTAAATACCTGTTCAATATTCATTTGCTGCACAGTGTGCGGTGCACTTTTCAGCACAAAAATAAAAGCAATCAGGTAATTTTCGGAATGTGCATTCAGCTTATTACCCAGCTTCGCTAAAACCGTATTGAACAGCTTCTGCCTGTATAGGATTTTCACCTTTGGCAAAAACAGCTGTTCACACTCCATTGCGATGACTTCAAATGCACGTGTTGCAACTGTACATAGGATAGGATGTTCCAACAATTCTGTAAGCTGCAAACAAATTGGTAGTTTATGAAATTATACACTCTTTCCGATACAAAGTACGCACGGTTTCAATAATTTCAGCAGCCAAGTCACTACCAGCAACAATAAGGCCTTTGGTCATCCACGCCAAAGTATCCACCGCCAGTGTGTTGTCTTCTTTTATTTTGTCCTTCAGTAACAACAGTATCTTATTCAAATTACTATGGTTTTGTTCATTGTCATCCATGCGATTAACCATACTGCAAAGCAACTGACATGCAACGGTACGCAATTTCTCCTTATCTTCACCCGCTTGATTAGCGCTCAACGATTGTTGCGTCAACTCGGTGAGCAGCCATTCGAAAAACTCATCCAGACTAATGTCCTGATGCAAGCGACCCAGCAGGCCTTTGGCGACATACAAATGTGCGGCAGACTGTAATTTCAACTGCGGTAAGTATTCCGTGGCAATTACATATTGTTCGGAAATAGACAAATGTTGTTCAATACGACAAATTGCTGTGGCGATTTGTTCTAAAGCAGGTATACTGAGAGCTACCGCTCCCAGTGCCAACTCCACCAGCTTTGCAATAAGACAATTATTGTTCTGCAGCTCGACGATTAGACGTGTATCGTCGCTATTCAATAGCATATTAACCGCTTCAAGCGCTAACAATTGTACATCTTGTGGTATATTTTGACCGAATGCATAATGCCATACTAAATCTAGTACTCGCGATGTGAATGCCGCATGTATGACCAGGCGCAACAAATGCTGGAATACTTTACGCTTTACGAAATTCGAATAAATGGCAAAATTTCGTATTAAAACATCAATGCAGTTGGATTGCATTTCAATTGGATACAAAGCGCCCAGCAATTCCAACAGCTCTATGCACTCCATCTCGAGTGAGTCGTGTGTGATTAGCTGTATAAGTACTTTGTAGAGGAGGGCACGATTTTTTTCGCTAATTAATGGCACACTCTCGGTCAATACGCTTAGTGCGGAGTTTTTTAAATCAATATTTTGTTGTTGAACATCAGCGTCTATATTAATTCGTAGTATTGTAATAATATCCGCATGAATTTGATCGCATGTAGTTCGATTGAGCTTCTCTAAACAATCGCGTATTGCAACTATTTTAAATAGCTGTGCTACAATTGCGTACACTTTAAGACGTTGCTCTTCATTGTACGCAGCTACCTTGTCGCCTTCGCCATCACCAATAGTGTTTAGTTTCAATAAAAAGGTATTAAGTATACGATCGCCAGCGAAAAGTGGATCGCCGGCGACACATACCAATGCGATGGCCGTGGATGGATTGTACAGACGTTGATTGACGTCACTTAGATGAGTTAAAATTGTACCTAGCACCTTGGTTTGGTAACTGTGACTGATATCTGGCGTTTTATAGGCCTGCTCCAAAATGGTTCGCAATAGAACAAGTCCTGCGGAAACAATATCCGAATTACCGGCTCCTGGGAAAATTTCCGATTTCAACGATGTCCAGATCACATCGAAATGATCCGATATTGATTTAGTTGTAAAATTTACTGCCGCCTTGCGCTGTAATTTTACGAGTCGTTGATAATATTAGTTAAAAATAAAATTTACAATTTTACCAAAAGTTCCAACGAATCCAATTTGGCCTCTATCAAATCGCTTTCCAGTTTGTCCAAAGCCAAAGGTACCAACCATTCAATGAATTCCGGCGATGCCACCAAACAATCCGATAATTTAGCAGCCAACTCGTCGCGAGAAATATTACTAGGGTCCTCCCGGCTCGGAGTAAAATCAATGGGGAAATAGCAAGCAAATATTTCAAACATTTCTTCGGCCAAATGCAACAGCGAAAAATGCTTGATCAAATCTGGCATAAAAGTAAATATAAAATCTAAATTACGTGGATCACGTTCTCCATCGATGGAATTTATCAAACCATACATGAAATCGCCACCCATTTGCTTGAGTTCTACGTTACAAAAAACGAAACATACTAATGGAGTTAAGTGATAGAGTTAATATTAAAATAACTACCTTTATCATATCGCTGGGAAGCCAACTGCAATATCTTGAACCACTTTCCACGTTCGCCTCGTTGATGTGACTGACAACTGCTATGCTTAAAAAATGTGTTAAAAATTTTCGGTACACTTTCTGCGGCCAATTCCGTCATTTCCAATAAGGCATGTATGCCCTCAATCACAGCAGGTAACACACTGTGATGATCTTTTAGCCGATCCGTGTAGAAAGCTGTAAGGAACTCGATTTGTTTCGAATTAAGGTGATCTTTTGGCAACTGTTGAAGCACATTGGATAAAAGCTGTGTTCCTTTAATCCGTTGTTCTAAGGTAGTTGATGTTAGAGCGAAACCCATTTGCTCCACAACATATGATACATCATATATGCCCTTGGCTATATCTAATCACAGACAAACACTTAATAATTACACCCAATATACCATAATAAAGCACTTACTTGTACTAACATTGGCTGCAGCCTGCTGCAGTGCCGCCTCACTAACGAATGCTTCCTCTATACCATCCTGTGTTAAAGGTGTCATTTCAATATATCTTCAAGTAGCAATCGGAAGAGTTTATAAGACTGGATATATCCTTTTATTTACAGTAAATAAAGAATTAAAGTTGTCCAAAATGTGCACCAAAAATGTCATATGGGTTCGATATAAAGAATTAATCGTTAGAGATGTCAGTTTTGCTATGAGAAAGTGTTTTCAAGCACTTAAACCCCGTGCTTAAATACTGGCATGTGAACTGCTTATCGTTTATTATTAGTTTAATATAAGTAAATGCATTGCGAATTATAAATTATGAAGATTTGTTGACTGCAGAGCGATATTATTGGAAACATAACATCAAACATCAGTTTTAGTTTATGCATATAGGACTAATATTGTAACATGGAGTATCCGGGTAAAAGCAAAATAGATTATTCCAACGAAAAAAAAATCTTTTGCTTATAAAAAGAAAAGCAACACTGTTAGCAATGGCAGTTGACATTTTCTGAGAAGATAAGGCAAAGCATAAGAAAAGAGAAACGAGAAGACAAGTATTGAAGAAATATTACACCCGTTTATTTAACGGCATAAATATAATAAAATATTCGGTTTAAATTAAAAATAGGCCTTAATTCGTAAACTTAGGATAGTAATAAACGTTTTAAAGTTAGAAGTGTATGAAAAAGGCGCGATCTAATGTCAATAACCGTAAGTAGAATCGGAATACTTCCGCAACTTCCGTATAAAGATAGTTTAAGAAAATCCAAAGACGAAAGCGAATAGTGGCAGCAAAGTCATTAAAGCAAAAAGTAAAGTAAATTGATGATTATTTTTAGGCATAATATATAGAATAAAGGTAGATAATTAAAGGGTGGGGACATAAATCATTTGCAATGAGTCAAAATAAATAATTTGCAATGATTGAAAATAAATAATTACATTCCATTTATAAATAATCAATTAAATTTGAACAATAAAAAGTTTCTTTTTAATTGTGTATAATGTTTATTGCTATAACTATTATTTGCCGTCTCACTTTCCATTTTTGCTAACTAAGTTTTTATTATTTTATTTACTTTCGCAATATAACTGGTGGTGGCTCACTGCCGTTATATGATATTGTATATTGGCTCGGTTTATGACGCTGCTCTGCTGTCACCATCGCTTTGCTTAACATGACCTTTTGATTTAATTTTTTTTGCATGCTTGCGTGCTTTAATGTGGTATAGCTATTACGAGGTAGGAAGCAAAAGACAAAATCTTGTGTAGGAATGACCGTGATGGCCAAAACTTCAATAGTGGAAATATGTGAGAACGCAAAGCTGGCGCGTGACATGGCCTATACCGGCAACTATGACTCTGCTTGTATATATTATGAGGGACTAGGTGGCATGTTAGATCGAATGGTTAAATCTACGAACGATTCACTGCGTAAAAGTAAATGGAAGTTGGTAAGTTATTATATGCAATTCGATATGAATAAAAATTTTAATAATTTTATTGATTGCACAGATAGCTCAGCAGTTTGAAAAAGAATACTCGCAAATAAAAGCCATACAGCGAACTCTATCAGAAATGACACTAGATTTGCAGAACACACCGTTCGCACATAAATTGAAAACACAAGTCAGTGAAGATGAAACAAAAGATCCTTCAGCTTGGTTTCGACCCGATCCCGACATTTGGACTCCGCCTCCTAAAGATCCAGATGTTTGGGGACCACCACGCTTGGAAAAGTATATATTTTGAGATTGTAACGCCACACATTTATAATAGCATATACTTATCTATTATAGACCCGCAGTGCCAAATAGAAGCCGTAGTGGTATACCGAACAAAAAAGCTACTGCTGGCGCCGGCAAGAGCATAATACCACAACGTAATACCACAGGAGGTGCCGCTACTAGACGTACCATAGCTGGGAGCGGTGGAAACAATTCACGAGCGCAACAGAATGGAAGATCAACGTCGTCAACATCGAGCAGAAAAACACTGCATTCAAGCAATGGAGTTAATAGTAATGCGGCAACTGGTGCCGATAATGTCGGTAACAAAGACGATGAAAGTCGTGATGAAGAGACGGCGGAAAATGAAGAAAAGGAGGAAAAGAAATTTCAACCCAGTACACACATGGAAGCCGAACTGGTGGATATACTTGGTGAGTATAAATTTTTTTTTTATTTTTCTTTAAATTTAAACAGACAAACTATTTTGTTTATAAGAACGTGATATACTGCAGCGCAACCCTAAGGTGCGTTGGAACGATATAGCCGACCTGCATGATGCTAAACGTTTACTAGAGGAAGCGGTCGTCTTGCCGATGCTTATGCCTGACTACTTTAAGGTAAAAAACAAGCTTTCTAATACCAAAATAATCTAAAAAAGAGCTGTGTTTAATTTCCTGAGAGTGACTCATACTTGCTTTGTTGTAATGATCTAAGTGTGTGTGTAATAATCTGAAATATAATTTTCACATTGTGCTTACATTTTTTTTATGAAATATCTTTAGGGCATCCGACGTCCGTGGAAAGGGGTACTCATGGTAGGTCCTCCGGGTACGGGTAAAACAATGTTAGCTAAAGCGGTGGCAACAGAATGCGGCACAACATTTTTCAACGTATCATCTTCAACGCTTACATCTAAATATCGTGGAGAATCGGAGAAAATGGTACGTTTGTTGTTCGAGATGGCGCGATTCTATGCGCCAAGTACAATTTTCATCGATGAAATTGATTCACTTTGCTCGCGGCGTGGTTCTGAATCGGAACATGAAGCCTCACGCCGTGTGAAATCAGAGCTGCTGGTGCAAATGGATGGGGTGGGCAGCGAAGAAGCTACGAAGGTCGTTATGGTATTGGCTGCTACAAATTTTCCTTGGGACATTGATGAAGCGTTACGCCGTCGATTAGAAAAACGTATTTATATACCGTTGCCAACGGATGAAGGACGTGAAGCATTACTTAAGATTAATCTGCGTGAGGTAAAGGTGGACGAAAGCGTTAACTTATCGGAAATCGCCAAGAAATTAGAGGGTTATTCTGGTGCTGACATTACCAACGTCTGCAGGTGGACTACATGAAATTAAATTATATAGAAGTAATTGTTTACATTAATATTTTTTTTTTAGGGATGCTAGTATGATGTCAATGCGCCGAAAAATAGCTGGTCTCACGCCGGAACAAATACGACAATTGGCGACAGAGGAAGTTGATCTTCCTGTTTCGAATCAAGATTTCACAGAAGCCATTAGTCGATGCAATAAGAGTGTATCAAAAGCAGATTTGGAAAAATACGAAAAGTGGATGAATGAGTTTGGTTCGTCATGATGACGGAAGTATTACCGCATTTGCTGCAATTAGTAGCATTTTAATTACAAATAACTATATATAACTTAGATACTGAAAAGGCGTACGTTTAGCCAAACATGGCTGTAATGAACTTGATTTTGAATAGCATAGCTAGAGAAGTGTTGAAAGAGTTCTATAATATAAATTCGAAATTAAGCATCAAAAAGAGATCAATTTTATAAAATATTAATAAGACTAACAAAAACTTTATTGAGAAATAAAACTTTCAATTTACAATGAACCGAAGCCCTTAAAGTCATTTTATACTGGTATTTATATTTAATATACAAAAACAATCTCGCGTAATTTTCTTCATTGTAAATAATTTTATTTAGTAGTGCCTAAAAATGTATTATTATTTATTTTCTGCGACTCGTAGCTATTTATCACTACGAAACATTTTAACAATACTATATATTTAAAAATGAGATATTTATGTTTAAAGGTGTCTGCTACTTGATTATCTAACATAATTCACCCTTTTTTAAATATATCGCAATCTTTCGAAAGGTAGTGCTTGATAGCTGGACATTATTTACTAGTATGGGCGTGGTAGTGGCATCGGCATCATTGGCCCTAGTGGATACGGTACACCCATGCCAGGTACACCTGGTGTCGGATAAAATCCACTATTTGGTAATAAAGGATTACCACGTTGTGGCGTTTGCGTTTGCCTGCGCATTAGCTCTTGCATTTTCTCAGCTTTAAGCTTGCGTAGGTGCATCGTTTTGCGCGTAACAAGAAAATCGTCTAGGAATGCCTCTACGCCGATCTCATTGTCTGTGAATTGTTTAATTAAAGCGTCTGTTGCTTCTTCGCTTTCAGCAGCAGCTGTTTGTATCAACGCTAAAGCCGTTTCTTGACTAACGCTACCCGATTTTTCCTTCACTTCGAGTAATTTCTCCTGTACAGCTTGACAAGACTCCTTTGCTTCCTCCATCAATTCATTTACTTTTCCACGCAATTCAATGATTCTGGGTTCTTTTTCAATATTGCTCTCGGCCTTGGACCGATTTTCGATGAGTAAGTCGTCCTTTTGTGTTTTGAGGTTTTCCAGTACTTCACTCACTTTCTCATCTAGCTTTTCGTCATCGTTGAGTAAATCCTTGAGTTCGTCTGATGAGAGAGGGGCTATGGACGATTGCAGCTGATTTAAATACTCTTGATACATTTTTTGTTTTATTATTTGGCAGAGTGTACTGTGAAATGCTTCACTAATTTAAATAATACTTTGAAATATGTGAGTTCCTTAAGGTGTTATTATTTACTGTAAAGCTATTTCTTTAATTGCGACTTATGTCGAGCTAGTAAACTCAAACCAAACATCACACTTGTCAAAAAGTCCATTGGGAATTTCGACTCAGAACTGCCAGCCCTATTTAGCTATTTAAATAAAGAATATATAAATTTAACATTGCTCAAATAATGAAATTCCCTAATACCATAATATATTATCGATTTTATTCCAAGATTGATATTATTTCAAGATCTTATAAGTTGGTAATATAAGTTTAAGTGTAGTAAAAAAAATTTAAGCAAAGGCTGATATTTAGTAGGATATGGAAGTTTCATTGCTATGTTGGCAAGCCGATAATATAGGATTGTAGAACGAAATAAATAGCTTCCACATTCGGTTACATGTTGGTAATTCGCGTTGGCAATGCTTTGCAAACACTTCCATTAGCGTGCGCCATTTTGATATATTCGTGTATTTCGGGGTAATGCATTTGAATGAATATTTTAATAAAATACATTAGTTTAAAGGGCGAAAAAGTGTTAAAAATGTTATTGAATGGTGCAGAAACAAACGGAGTGAAAAATTTGTATCGAAATGTTATTAGTTTGAGTAAAAAGTGTGTTTAAAGAAAAGGACCGTATCGCAAAGTGAAAAATTTTCAGACGACTACACAAAAATTTGTTCGTGTCCCGAAAGCCAAGCGTTTCTTCGGTCTCGTGTATTCCACTCATAAAGGAAAAAAGAAAATCGAAAATTTCCAACTTTCCCCGTGAAAAACTGTGAAAATTTCAAAGACTTTAGCAGCGTAGTGATTATAGAAAATTGAGAAACCTATTAATGGACTGGGATTGTTGTAAGTGAGCCAAATATAGCAGTGTATTTGAGTTGGTTTTGAAAAACTAAACAGTTTATGTGAAAGTGATTACGACAAATGGATATGAATAGTTTTGCAATCGTTTTTAAACAATTCATACTCCCATAGTTTAAACATGCATAGATAAGCAGGTGCAGTTAGACACAAGGTTTGCTTGCCATTAAATACATCATCCATTTGCTGGATTATTAAAAATAATCGTCTGCGCAAACATTAATTGCCGAACAGCCTCCGGGTGGAGTCCTCGTCATCATTTTGATATCGCTTGGAGCATAGAACTTGGAAGCGGGGCTTACACTACCCTCGTTCCACATTAATTGCAAAATTAAGTATAGAATAAAAGTAGTAGTTGGTGCCGACATTACGCACTAATAAAAGTCATCGACGAATGCATGGTTTAAGGAATTGAAAAGTGAAAAAGGAGCAGACGAAATAAATACAAGGCACAGATATAATAAGCAAAAGAAAAGAAACTCGTTGTGTTTTCTTTTTAATACAACGTTCGCAGTACCATCGCTTGGCAGAAGTGAAGCAATCATCGACGGTGGTCATCGTAGCTGTATGGTAATTGTTATTGCAATCATCACTGTGTACTTATTTATGTCTCCCTCACACCTATTGGTGAGTAATGGTATAAAAAAGCCGACTACGAGTAGGATACATAGAAAGTGAGTAGAGGGAACAACGAAAAACAAAACAAAGTACGCAAAGAACAGAAACAGCAGATATTAAAGTCAAAAACGACGAATAATAGGAAGTAGCAGATTGTGAAAAGTAAAGTAAGACAAAGCAAAGTAAAATAGAGCTGTTGTCTTATTCGAAATGTTTATGTATGAATTGGTGATAATCGCTGGTGAAAAATCATGAGTGTATCGTGAATACAACTGAACGAAGAAGCGACAAAGTAGAAGGGAAAAGCCGTATACAGATTGTTGGTGATTATTCGAACAGTTTTTGTTACACATCTTTTTAGCACAAACATCGTAGAACAGCATTGCACTGTGAACTCTACACGTTCGGAAATTTTGCTGGATTAAGGAATATTAATTTGACAGTGTTTTCTACTTCAATATTTGGGCATATATATTTTTATGCGCGACGTTGCAGTGATGATATAAATGCGTAAGTATCTAAAACTATCTCACATCTAGAAATACCTATTTCGATTTGCAAATACAATACGTTAATTAAATGGCAAGTAAAGTTAGTTTTCAGGTAAATTAAATTTATGTAGAAGAATTACAGCAGTTTGCTTCCGTTCCTATAATGCCCTTAATACTTATTAATAAGCTTCTTTTATTGCTTAAGAAATTTATTTTAAAAGATAATGTTCTTTTTGTTAAAAAGAATTTATTTTAAAAGATTATGCCATATTAGTTAAAAACAATATGACTTGTTAGTAAGATTCCACATGTATTGCTATTAAAATGCAACACTGAGTGCGCGCGGCAGCAACGAGCTGTTAAGTACTACGATATTACGACGTATAAAACGAACCGACTGCTGCTGCAAATATGTTGTTTTAAGCTATCCAAAGTAAAAAGTCCGGGAACCATACGAATATACGTACGTACTTTCGACTCGTTGTCTCGGTTGCTTGCAGCGAATGCGTTGGAAATTAGTGATTTTACATTGGAAATCGTGAAAATTAATTTATAAAATTCAGCATATATTTAATTAAATATATAAGCTTGCCTTATGTGAAAGTGAAATTTTAAAAAATGTGCTCTGTGTTGTGTAAAATTAAATTAAAAATACGAGTTACCAAAAAATCATTAAAATCATATTTTCGCGTTGCACAAAGTCTCACAGAAGTATCTGCTTTGCAGTCGTAAGTGTGACAAGCAAAACGGTATGTTTTAATACATACGTATAGTGAATGAGATAGAAAGAGATAAATATAATGAAGGCACGATAACACAGCAAAACACCAACAACACAACGTTACGAACACAGCCATTGAATGAGAGCGTGTTTACCACAGCCGTTGTCTTCTACCAGCTTGCCTGGTTGTCGCAACTACGAAAGTGGGAAGAAGTAGTAGGTTGAAAGAAGTTGTCACGGGTTGCTGAGCGGTCTAGAGGAGAATAGTGAAAGAGCATTCTCACGGTAGGGTGGTGTGCTGCGCTTAGCTGTAGCCATGCCATATTGTGTCGATTCACATTCGTTCTCTTCGTATCGTATTCCTGTCTATTTCTACTACTATTTTATTGTTGTTGTTGAATAAATGTTGAACGTTTGACGTTGTTATATCGCCGCCGTGTCGTGTCGCTTATATCGTTCAAAGCCCTCGTCAATCGCTACTGATTCCGATGTTTCTCTCTTATTTTATAGACTTTTTTTTTTTGCACTATAACAACGATTTACTCCTTCTACCGGCCACATCATGTAAATACATTTGAAAAACTATAAAAAGCACGATTGAAAAAATAATACATATTCACATTTGCACTTGGGGTGTTGGCAATTAAACCAAATTTCGGAATTAATATAGTATATACATAACTACTCGGTGCATTGCAGTATACACATGCCTCAACGAACAGTAAACCAATCGAACTGAGCAGCAATAGAAGCTATTTTAATGAAAAATGATTTTCAGAGATATATTTTGTACTTACCATTAAATATTAAGTTAACAGTTTTCATTTGGTGTGAGTTAAATGCAAGAAAGAAGAAAATATATAGAAAAGTATTATATTATAAGCACACTAATTATATAAAATATATACATACATAATATAAAACTATATCTTAATTTATATTTAGTAAAATTTATATATATATCTTTTATTTTGAAAGACCGGACTACTTTTGTAAATATGTACTTATTTCGGGTTCCGGTTATGTCGATTTGTTTTTGATTCAGCTTTCAAAAAGCACAACATTTAGTCAGAATAAATTGTTTTAGGAATAAGATATTAGACCATGTATATAAGTAACGTAAACATAATAAAAGAAAAAAGCTATGTAATAACTAGTGGCAAATCTATCTTATCAATTTAAAACTTTTTTCAAACATTCTATATCTAACTGATAGTTCTTTAAGTAAATATAACATTTGAAATTTTTAGATTTGTGTTTGGGCGAATGGTCTCAAAAGTCATGCTGTTATTATAGCGTCAAAAGTATATATCACCATGCATTTTTCTCTTTTCTGACATTATTCCGAATTAAAATATTCAATAAATTCCGTCAAATATATCTTTATTACAAATGAAGTTTCTTCTTTTTACATTAAATCCAATATTTTAATTTTTTTGACCTTTAATATTTTATCATAGATAATTCAGCAGTGCAGTTGCAGCGGCCGTTGACGGAAACAAGAAGCCTCTTACAACAGCAACTGCAAAAATTATATACACCTGGGATTGAGTCAAACAAGTAATGAATGAGAAAATAAAATCACCCTCTGGGCAGGGTGGTGCAGCTGGCGGTGGAGGGGTAGGGCCACCAAGCGGACCCAGTGGTCCAGTTGGATCTGGTAGTACTGGTGGTAGCGGAAATGGTGGCCCTGGTGGTCCAGGTCCACTTAATTCAGTCATAGGAGGTGGACCGCCCAGTGGAGGTCCACCAGCACCTAATAACGGTAGTGATCCACAACAACATACAATTCCGCATTCATATGGACAACCTGGTAGTGATCCAGCTGCGGCAATATCACATTATCATATGCATCAACAGCAGCATCCACAACAACACTTGTCTCACCAGCAGGGTGGCCCCGGAGGCCCTGGCGGCCCACAAAATCCTGGTGAGCATCCACAAAAAGATGAATACGGGCAAGGTCCTTTGGGTGGACCGCCACCACCACCTACAGGTGGGCATCATCCAGTTTACGGACGTTATCATCATCCTGATCCAAATATTGATCCATACCGCTATGGGCATTCGCCTATGCAACAGCCGCCTCCTAGTGGCAAACCACAACAACAACCAGGACCACCGTCTGGACCGGGTGGTGGTATAGCCTCACCGAGTCGACCACCACAGCAACGATATATTCCCGGGCAGCCACCGCAAGGTCCGACCCCCACATTAAATTCTTTACTACAATCGTCGCATCCACCGCCGCCGCCACAACATCGTTACGCAAATAGTTATGATCCACAACAACAGCAGCAACAAGTTCCGCAACAGCAACAACAAGGCGGACCACATGGACCACCGCCTCCACCACATCAACCATATGGAGCGCAGCAAGGATGGGCGCCACCACCACGTCCATATAGCCCACAATTAGGACCGTCGCAGGCTTATCGAACGCCACCACCGGTAAGTGCGGAGTAATAATACATATATAATATATTAAGTTTACTTAGTTTTATATAATTTCTTAAATGAAAGTCATTTGGTAGTCGAATATACAATGAGCCCGCGTTTCGCAGTTTTTTGTTATTTGTGCTGGCATATCTAAATCATTTAAAACTATTGTATTTTTTATTCTACATATTTTATTCGGTAGAAAATGTACCTGAAGTTAAAAAAGTTTTTGTGAATAGGTGCAAAATAAATATATGCATTTTTGACATAATTTATCTTAGAAAATATGAATAAAAGCTTCAAGTGCCAATAACACTTCTCCTGACTCGCTTATCAAGCAGGCAACGCTACAACCGGCGGAATATTTTATTTTTTTTTTGTTTTTTGTCTACAAACAAACGATTAGCTGGCCGTTGATGCTTTTCTAGTTGGGGTTTCCCAAACGCTTACTCATGCCAACGTTGTGTGTAGTTATGTATACTTAGACGTACATAAATAAATATACATTGTATGTATGTGTGTATTCAAATATGTAAAAATACGTCGAGTCGTACCCTCGCGTTTTATTCATTCATACTGTCGTTCGAGTTGAGTAAAATTTGCCGCCTTAAATCATCAGCAAGGGCAACATGGCGCGACCAACAACAACAGGTAAACAAAATAATCACAACAAAAAATATAAAAGAGTATTTATAATACGGACAGAAATCAAAAGGAAAACAAACAATCCACAGAGTGTATAAATATGCAACTACATACATACACGCATACATCAGCATACATACATATGTAAATGCAGATATAAATAAATAACTACATACTTACATAATAGTACTACATGGGTACTAGTAAGAACGGATATAGTCGTTCGAATACAATTACCCATAAACATGTACTTACTAACAGCCGTACATATGCACAAGCGCGTGCCTAGTTGGGCTGTGCGGTCAACGTCAACTTACATGCTGCTATATACCATACAAATTGACATACAGACTGTCTGATATAAGACAATGTTGCCAACATACACACGGGCAAACATAGAGCGCTAAATATTTTGTGTTTTTATGTTTTTTATGCATAGTCCTCGTGTATGCACAGCACTTGCCACCGTAAATATGTATGCAACGGTACATGTGTACAAAAGTGTGTCAATAAACGTTTGTCGTTTTCATGAATGAAATAATAAAAAACAAAACGGAAAACATCAACCGGCGCGGCGGCATCTTTTACCCAACAAACAACAATAACACAGCCTTCATTCCCATCAAAAAGGCACACAACAAAATGTGATATAAAATCTTTAAGGTTCAAGTTAAGTTGAGAGTGTGTCCATAGAGTAACCAGGCCAAGCCGTTTAAAGCCAGACAACATTCCAACCGGCATCAGTTCAATTTCAGCCACGATTTAAAAGGATACAAAGATGGTAAAAGCGTACCAGCATTGACGGAAGGTGGAGGTGGACACTATTGCGCTTATGGTGGCTGGCTGACTTACTTATACATGTACATACACATGCATTCAGACAAATGTTATTTTTTATATATGTACGTTGTAGTATTTTTGCTCCACTTGTTTTTTTGTTTTGGTTTCTGGTATTGTTAGTGCTCAACGCGCACATCCATCTCTACAGTTAAACCGATTTGGTTGCTACTTACATACATACATACATATGTATATGCCGGCTGTAGTTATTATTGTTGGGCTACTCAAAATATAGACAATTCTTAATGTGAGTGGACATTGTATTGGAACTGTCATATGCGCTGCAGCTATTAGCTATAGCACCACTAGATTTGAAATGCGTGAATGATAAAGTATTGGAACTTAATTTGTGAAGCACATAAATGTATTTAGCTAATTTGTTGTTAGGAATTTTTGTTTGTGCTAAGACACATTAAGATATTTATCTTGATTTTGATCGTTTAGTGGATATGACAGCTGTATGATATACTCTACCGATCTTAACAATATGTTCGACCTTGCTTTAGACAACAATTTCGAATAAATTTTGTGAATATATCTGGTAAAATAAAAAAGTTTTCCACGCAAGAACTTGATTTTGATCGTTATAGTGGTTTAATATCGGAGGTTCCGATAAAAGAGCGTGTATACAGACAGACGGCTTGAAGTATAGAAATGTATTTAGTTGTGCGCAGCTAATAGTAGAAAATAGTCAATCAAGTGGTTTACCACACATATATACTTTTTATAACACTAAAGCTACACAAGTATACAAACCATCTATTATGTTTTATTGTTAGAATATCAGAGTTCTGTATATTTGTTGCTGTTATTATAGCCACCAAAAACGTTATATGTTGAAAAAGTTTTCAAAATAGCGCTCAAATGGTTGTCAACCCACTTCGAGTTATAGTTTTGTATGTTCCTGTTAGCCATCTGTTTAACTTGGGTGAAGAAAGTCAAATGACTTTATGGTATATATGTATTTAAACACGCACGCGCCAAACACGTTTCTATTTTTACTTAAAAAGTGGCAATTATTTATCCCAAGCATCGTCATCAAAATAACACTGAAATGTGCAAAATGAAGTCAAAACATAAAAGTACATAATACAATATTGTAGACTTTATTATCGCATAGAGCCTTGGGGTGTAGCTAAACATTAAAGTCTCGCACAATGTTGTTATTGTTGTTATAACTCCTCACGTTTGATTTGCCGTGCCTACCAGATGTTTGTTTACTTTTTATAATTTTTTTCGTTGCTCGAAAATGCGCTCACACAAAACACAAGCACAATACAAGTATGTGTGTGTGAATTTGTGTATATATGTAGGTTATTCTATATCTATTTAAGGTCATAATGTTTGTAATTGAGGAGTTTAGGGCTTCCGGGTCTTGATATTTTTTATTTTTTTTATTTTTGTTACTAAGTGTCAATTTTCAGCAATTCAACTGACGTATGCATACTTATATATCTATATATGTGTACATGAATGTGCATGCATGTGTGTGTGTGTGTTTATGTTAATACCCTTAATAATTTCAAGCAGCTGAAAAAGATTAACCGAAATGTAAATGCTTTCAAATGCTCGTATATTGTTACGTTGTCCAATTTGAAAAATTTGTACTGTTGCCTTGGACAATACTCCATGTCAAATTTCGTGAAGATATCTTGTCAAATTAAAAAGTTTTCCATACAAAAACTTAATTTTGATCGTTCAGTTTGTATGGCAGTTTTATGCTATACTGGTCCGATATCGGCGGTGCAGGCAAATGAGCAGCTTCTTGGTGAGAAAAGGACGTGTGCCTAAAAGAACAATTGAGTATTTCATTAAAAACAAATAAAAAAGTAAAAACTAATTAATTAGGTTGATATTGTGACATGTGTTTGGTGAAAAATAAAAGCAAAAATATTTAATTTTTTTAAGTTTAATAACAAAGGTGTATTTGCTGAATGTCATTAAATGACATGAAAAATTCTTTGGCTAAAAACAGGAGCGGTTATTGGTCGATTCTGGTATTCTATTTTCGGGTTTCGAATTATAAATATACGTAGAA
This sequence comes from Bactrocera oleae, assembly GCF_042242935.1. NCBI lineage: Eukaryota > Metazoa > Arthropoda > Insecta > Diptera > Tephritidae > Bactrocera > Bactrocera oleae. The sequence continues at coordinate 21,020,187 of NC_091536.1, read as the reverse complement.
ATACAGCAAATAAAAAACTAAAAGTAGTAAAGTTTTGTTTTCATTAAACATTTTTCTTTTTTTATGTACTGTATGCTTAGGTCCAGTAAGATATTAAACTTAGTTGTTCTAATTTTATCTACAGAGTACTGTAGTTAAAATTAATCTTATTTTAATATTTACTTTTTTGTGCAAATGCTTGCCGCCTGGCCGTCTTGCTATAATCGCAGATTGCTTACACAGCTGTTGCAATGTTACTTTTTTTTGTTTTTACGAGTGTGTAACATGGTAAATTATAACCACAATGGCGAGAACCAAACATGCGTGTGTATATTTATACTGTTATGACCCAGAAAATATAGTATACCTCGATATAACTATGAGAAACTAAAAACAAACACCAAGAAGCAATAAAATAATGCAAAAGGAAGGAATTGGTAAACATAGAAAACGTTGTGAGGAGCGCAACGTCAAGAAGTCACTGCAGTCAGCACCAATGAAATGCAACAAGGCGCATCATTAAAAACACTCCTCTCGCTGCTCCCTCACTCTGGTCTATGTACCTCGTACCTCTTATAGCAGCACACAAGCGCATACAAAAAGCTATAAGACTGCTGCATCGCTGCCGCATTGCACAAAGCTTGTAAAATTGTAGAATAAAACATTTCATTTGCTATTTTTGTTTTCACATTTTTGCTTCGTTTCAAACAACAATTGTCTGCAGCATAGTCGAACATTACGAGCTTGAGCACCGGCTGTGCACGAACGATGCAAATAATAACAAAAACAAAAGGGCCACAAAGAGTGAAATCTTATAAAAATAACAGATAATGCACCATAGCGGCAAGCGCCACATTGCCCTCCTTTTGCTTTGCGATCGATAGACACAAAATTTAATGTGCATACATATCTAAGAGTACGACTTGCACTTGCACCACATTTTGGCTGTCATTTTTAATTGTTCGTAAATTTGTTTTTGACTACATACCGTAACAACATACACTTGGCAACACCAAAACAACAGCTGATCAACTTTAAATACTTAACTTATTTCTGTTTTTCTTCGTGGTGGCTGGGGTCGAGCGTTTCTTGACGACGTCTCGGAGGTTGCAAGGATAAAACTTGTCTTACTGATGAACTTCATCAGAAGTACGATGTGGTTCAGAGAGGAGCCAATAGAGTGGGGGAACTTTGATACCGGTGGTATCACAATGCGCCTTCTAAGGGCCTAGATGTGTCGAGAGACAGTCACTCTACCTACCTACCTACTTTGTGGTGTATATTTGCTTGGAGTACAGTACAATTTAGTAATTGTCCTGAGTGCTCTTACGGCTGAGACACTATCAGCTCAATATATTTCCAAATCCTTTAACAGGTGCATTTCGTATTAGATATTTATCTTGACTTTGATAGGTCAGTTTGTTTGGCAGCTGTATGCTATAGTGATTCGATATCGATATTTCCGTCAAAAGGTCCGTAAAAGGTTGTGTGCAAATTTTCAGATCGTTATCTGGAAAACCTATCACAAGGGGCCTCCTAAAGGCCTAGGTGTGTCGAAAGACAGCTATCTCGAACACTAAACATATGTTTTACATCAGCATGCAACTTTGCTACTTTCAACTGATAAAAAACACCGAAAGAAGAAGAGAGGAAGGAAATACGTATCTACATATGTACGTGTATTACTCAAGACTAAAATATACCTAAATGTTAGATTTAAGTGCATGTATCCACGAATGAGTGCTAAGCACGCAAAGCGATTTCAAGGAGAACATAAACATAAACGAAGACAAAACCAAATCAGTCCTAATATGCGTGGAACAAAGTATAAGATGAACACGCCATTTAAAAAGTAAACACGTTAAGCCTGTTGAGGCGGAAGCAACTAATTGAGTTGCAGAAGAGGAAGCAAAGTAAAGGAAGTACCAGCTGTGCATTGAAGAAAAAATCGGAACAACAAACAATAAGAAACGGGTGCTTTCCGTTGTTTAGTGAAATTAAAGCAGTTGGGCGAAAACTAGGCATATCTCAAAATATTTGTATACATACATATATAAGTGAGAATTTTTAAATAGGAATGTTTGTGTGCAATAACAATAACGACTATTTGTCAGTTTTCTTAAGTAGTTACCCTACAAGAAGAGTGACAGTCATCTGACTGGTCATATGACAGTCACAGCTGAAAAAATTTTCAGCGCGCAGAACGAAGTTTCTATCATTTTCTTAAGAGCCTTGTGCAAAAACTAATGTAAACAAACGTATGTGTGTGAGTTTGCATCTCTCTTTAACACATGGGTATTCGGAATTGAATCACTATATATCTATACAGCTCACTCTCATGTCTTTTTCTGAGTCATTGCTGACCATAAATCCATCATAGCTGAAAATTGTCAGTTATGACTGTAAATCTATCACAAGCGAAAAATTTTTTTGTGCAGTAGATAATATAGCTTTTATTTCTTTAATAAATTTTAAACTTTTAATCAAAATTATTTATAATAATATACATAAAAATAAAAAGGATTGCAACAAAAAATATAATTAAATAATAAAATATGAAAATAAATTTTCATTCTTACGCATGTAAGCAATATGATTCGAAGACGTCTCTGTATAACAACAGTGACGGTCAGTGGATAAGTAAACCGTCCGTCAGTACTGACATAAGAAATGTGAGTGTATTGGTGAACCCATCAGCAGTTTCTTGTAGGGTATATGTACTTGCAATTCAGAAAATTTCTCTGATTTTTTTCCAGAAGCATTTTATTTAATAAATAAATAAAAATAATGTACATTTACAGCATTCAATCAATGTACTTTAATAATCGCTCATTCATTTTGAAAAACCTTGGTTTCCCTTGAGCTAATTTCCAGGAGGAGCACCGAAAAAAGGTGTCTGGAAAATTTGGCTCATATACCAAATCCAAAAAAAAAAGATTATTACAATAGATGAATACAGGTAATCACCAGAATATTAGTCAAAAATTTGATTGTGACAAAATGGCGACTTATCAAAAAAGAACTGTTTGTGAAAAAATTTACATATCCGAGTGGCTCAAAAAATCGAAATTTTTATCAGAAATCTTATTCCTGACAAATATATCTGAAAAGGTCGTGTGACAATTTAATGTCGATCGATCCAGCTGTTTCGAAACCATTTTCCTCATCGACTCCAAAAATAAGTGTTAAAAAAAAACGAGGGGTTTAAAGTTATGGCAGCCGATAACACTAAGAAAAATAAATTTTTACAAATACGCTTACATCTCCAAAACTATTTGCCGGATCAACTTCAAATTCGGTAAATATTATCAAATATATGTATGTAAGTACATTTGATATACAAATAAGCAAAATAAAAAAGCATTGTTGAAATTAACAAGTGGATGTAACCCGTTAATTTATAGTTCAATGACCCAACCAAACCTAATCTAATAATGACGCAAACACACATTTTATGCAATAAAATTTAAAAATATGCCATTAACTTAAAGAATTGAATGAAGAGTAAAAATAAATATATATGCTTGTATATATGAAATATAAAATAAAAATAAACATATGTATGTATACATATATATATAAATAGAAACATAGATTAAAGCGACTATTGTGCAAGTACGCGCTGATGGTTAAGCAAGAAAAAATAGAAATTAAGAAAAAATCGATTGAAACAAAGCAATTTATATGGCATACGTATGTATCTATGGCTGTATGCGCTTATGTATATACATATGTAAGTGTGTGTCGAAATCATTAAATGTGCTGAATTTAAATTTCATTCAAACAAGTGCTAACTGACGTGGCGATGGTGGCACAAATAGCCACAACAATAACAACAGCAAGCAACAACGTTAAGATATAAGTTTGCATAGTTTTTTTTCTCTTTGTTTTTTTTTTTTTTTTTGTGCAAACGATTGAGTCAATGGACTTTGAGCAGCAGCCGTGTTCGCAGTCAAAGGTATAAACAATCAAATATAATATGTGTGCATAACTTAAATACATACATATCAATACACAAACCGTATCTATAAGAAGATACGTACATACGTACGAGTGCATGAAAGCAATCAGGTCGTGGCAAAGAATTAACCGGCGCTGACACACAAACATACAAACGCTTACTTTGACTGGCTGTGCTGCCTTGCAGTGAATAATGGTGGTCTGGTAGACGATATGAAAGTTGACATACATACATACATACAAGTATGTATATGTATGCAAGCCGGCATTATATATGATAAATAAAACAAATCAAAGAGAAAATGTAAATAAAAACAGACCAAAACAGAAAAACGCACAACAGGAAAAAACGACAGAACAGAAAAATTCGTATTAATGAATGAAGCAACGGTAATGTGAGTACTTACGCGCTTTTGTTGTTGCATTTTATTTTATTATTGTTGTTGTTGCCTTTATTATCGAATGACTGTGTTGTTGATGTCTTCTTGAAGCATGGTTTGGGCTGTGCTGCGCCGCTGGGTAGACAAGCTGGCGCCACTTGCAGGCGAAGAATATGTTCACAAAGAGGAAGTAGCCCCATATAATAAATATAAATAACATATAAACATGTGCGCGTTGAGGAAATGTGTTAAAGGAGATAAAAAAAAGTGCAAGGTGGACTGACAGGTTGAAGTCCAACCGAACCGCGATGCCTTGCAATAACAATAACAAGAGAACAATGAAGAAACAAGCGAATCTTACGATGGCAAAGAAGAAATAGCAAGGATATGAAACTGGCCTGTGTTGATTTCCGTATTGTATTTTCACAGTGCTTACAATTGAATTCTACAGATATAAATACAGTATATATTTTTATATATATTTATATACATATGTACGTCAATATAACCAAAGAGCTTTATAATGTACATACATATGTACATACTTTGTGCTATGCCAGCGAAATCATAAAGTTTTTTTGTTGTTCTTGTTTATACTTACTATCTCGCTTGTTGGTTGGCGTGTGCCGATAAGCCCAAAACCAAATTTAAAATTTAAAGTTATTCTTCTTTGACGCGTGCAGTGTTTTCGCATTATGCCACTTCTTAAAACGACACCTGCGCGTCACTGCGGCTGCCAATTTCCACTCTCAGCCATATATACATACATACAAATGTATATAGATATGTCTGTGAATTGTTCGCTAACTTTGAAGATTGTGGAGTTGTGTGTCTCGCAAATAGTACCGCTACGCAGGCGTCGAGTGCGTCCGCACCATCATCGACGTCAATGCCATTTTCATACTTAGCACTATAGCCAACGTCTGCGACGTCACTACCATAAACATACATATTTACATAGTATAGGTATGAGTTTGTTGAAATGTACTCACTTTTGCGCTATTATGTTCACATATTTACATTTTTTTATGTTGCTGCTTTGTCAGTCAGTCGAGGAGTTGGTTGGTTCATTGCCTCTTTGCTTGTCGGTGGTTTCTTCGCATTTATTTTTTCGTCGTACTTTTTGGTTTATACGCGAAACCATTAAGTTCAAGGCCATTCAGAAGAGAGTCTGTTCTTGTTTTACTTGTTATGTAAAAAACAGCTGTGCTGCATCATCGTGGGGGCAGGAACCTTTATGTGTACGATTGCTATGTAAAATTGTATATATTTCGTAACTTACTGTACATTGCTTGATTTACTGCAAAATTTTTGGTTATGTAGAGAGCCAATTGGAACATTTCTGAAAATATTTTATGTGAATCTACTTTAAATCTGCACGAATCAAGCAAAATCCTGTAACGCGGGGTATATTAATTTTGTCACGAAAAGCACCCAGAAGGAAACGTCGGAGACTACAAAATATATACATAAATGATCAGCATGATGAGCTGAATTGATTTAGCCATGTCCATGCCATGTCTGTCCGTCCGTCTGTATATATACGAACTAGTTCAATCTGAAAATTTGCACCTGACCTATTCTCACTAAGAAGCTGCTCATTTGTCGGAACGGCCGATATCGGACCACTATAGCATATAGCTGCCATACAAACTGAACAATAGAAATTGAGTACTTGTATGGAACACTCTTTCATTTGATGAGGTATCTTCACAAAACTAGTCACATTTTACTGTCTAAGGCAACAATGTAATATCCGGAGAAATTGTTTAGATCAGATCACTATATAATATAGCTGCCATACTAATTGAACGATTGGAATCAAGTTCTTGTAAGGAACCTTCGTATTTGTGAAAGGTATTAAAGCTTCGGTGAAGTTAACATTTTTTCTGGTTTTATACAAACTTAAGTTGTTGAACGATTTTTCATCAGCGGGGAAAATAGCCGATTAGGTTAGCAATGGCTGGAATATTTGGTTGTATTCGTCAATTATCCCTTATCACGCTGATTTCATGCTCAATATTTTATGCTTGATTGTTTTTAGAGACACTCGGTTGTAGGCACTAGAAGAAAGGGTAAATAAATTTATGCTTGTACGCAAAATTGAAAAACGTTTAAACGAAACTAAAAAGTTGCTATTGTTTTATTTTACACACCATACAAGAACTTGATTTTGATAGATCAGTTTGTATAGCAATATGCTATAGTAGTCTGATATTGTTGATTCCGAAAAATTAGCAGTTACTTGGTGAGAAAATAACGTGTGCAAAGTTTCAGATCGATTTCTCAAAAACTGAGAGACTAGTTCGCTAACATACAGGCAGACAGTCGGACATGCCATAACCGACTGAGCTCGTTACGCTGATCATTTATACATATGTATGCATATATTTTATATGGTCTCCGAAGTTTCTTTCAGCTGCAATTAACTGAACTCAAAAATCATAACGGAATATTTCCTGTTTAGTTTTCTCTTATGTTTGCTAGACCTGTGAAGTCTAACGAGCTCAATGATTATTAAGCGCCAATTTTCCCAATATTTGAAACAATTCTCTCACCATAAACAGTATTCGTAAAATATAATTTGGAACAGACTTTTTATAATGGGATACAACCCAACCAAATTTATGCGTTCCGTTAACGAACATCTCAGAACATACTTGTATAATATTCTTGTTATGCAGTAATTTCTGTTTTAAAATCGATTTTTGTGCGCAAGCCAACTGGATGATACATGTAGTAGACAACTGAAGTTGCAGCACTCGAACCTAAACTGCATATTGCATTGAAGTCTTGCCCTAAAGCTAACAGACGCCAAATTACAATATTATATTTGAAATACTTTTTCAACCGTGATAGCGATCTGTTGCCACAATGACGTAACAGGAATACGTCCTACCAGCAGAACAAAACTATTATTGATTATTGTGCAACCAATATATATTTGCAAAAGTTATTCACATACAAATTAGCAACATTCGGCTTTGCATACAACCGAGGCACGCATAGTTGGCTTAACGTACCATAAGTCTCAATGGGGTCTTCTAATATTTATACTAACACATGCTTGTGAATGCATGTTACAAACACCAAAGTCCATAGCTTTATTTGAGTACATTGCCACTGTGTCCCGTTGTCTACTTACTACGCCATAACGCTGTGGGTTATGTATGCCACCGTTGTCGGTTTGGTTGAATGCTGTCATCGACTTAATAGGTTCGCCACTCGAAGCTTTCAATTCGGGATGTTCGGGATGCATGTTGTTGTATGTATTTGACAGTATACCTGGCCTAGTCATTGCTATCAGTGGAAGTCTAGTCATTGCTCTTATTGTTGTTGCTAGTGCACTGTTGCTTCGGTTATTTCGGTCGTATTCACCAAAAGCATGGCTACCTAAATAGCCACAGCCGTCTGGTTGGCTAGTCGATTTGAATGGGATTAACGCATGTTGTGCCGGCGCCTAAACTAAATACTAACACACACATACACATATATATATATATCTCAATGTAGTATCAACACCTCTGCTGTTCCTGTTTCTTGCTGCTATTCTGCATTTCTGGTCTGCGCACATTTCTACTCGTGTACGTCATCAGCGCCGACATTTTGCCGTCAAAACACTGGGTAAGTCAGTGGAGCACTCGTTGCCATCTATAGAATTTGTCCAATTGAGTGCCGTCGTGTGTATATGCCCCACATATATACATATATATTTATGTGCGTGAGGAGCGAACCTCCTAATGGTTTAGTGAACACATTTCGTATCTGTTACGCAAAGCTGCTGTTGGTTATTATTGTTGTCCGTATATCTACGACTGCATTTGGACGGCTTAACTGCGAATACCTGCCGGTTAGCAAGTAGCCGTCAGCATACATATTTCAAAATTCTTCCTTTGTGTGTTGTTTTGGTTCGCGCATTTGCTGTTATGATTGCCGATCCACTTACGCCATTCATTTTCACTATCTACATCACCATCAATCGCTAGTCCTTGCGGGAGTCATCTCTACTACTCAGCAGTCGCGTTGCAGGCAACCTGCCTGATAGCACTTAATGTCACAAATCACTTGTTCATGTTGTTATCGTTGTCGAGGTTAGTGTCGGGTATTGCAGCCAAAAACTAACAATCGACGGCACACTGACAACACCTTGCTACAGCAGCACCGCTCTCGGCTTTGTACCTCTGCCGTTTTCACGACACGTAAGTGTTGTTAATATTTTCGGCTCTTGCTGCTGCTGCTGCGTGCACATGAGCCTCAGCATAGCACACACAAACCAAAGTCAGTTTACACTGCAGCACATTCACTCATTCACCTAGCCATCCGACGTTACGACCAACTGATTGCCCTCCTTCACTTGCAATACAATCGGCAAACTGTTGCCTTTTGATTTGCTTTGCTTAGCATGCTTTACGCCACGGATTTGCGGGGCGTGTATGTGTGTGTTTCATGTATCAACATGTTTTGTTTCCTTTTTGTGTCAGAAAATTTGACCTTCAAAATGTGTGTCGTTACTGACGCGCCCCCAACTCTAAGCTGATATATGTATGTATGTATGTATGAAACATATATATACATAACAGAAAAAACAAACATCTGCATTTACTTTGTGCTCAATTGCTTCCGAAAAATTGTGCCACACTTTACTCACACGAGAACATATGTACATCTACATATATACTTTTCATTTTGTGTTATTTTTATTGCTTTTGCCAAAGTAGGCACTCATTTTTTACTTTTGTTGCTGTTGTAATAAAGAAAGTGAAAATCGTGCTCTAAAAGCCGGCATTAACAAGTACACTCACATACAAACTAACATACATACATATACATACCATAAATATTATACTTTCATGTGTCATGCGATACGAGGAAAATTGCTGAAAAACAATAATTGCAGCAGTGTGGGTAGTGGAATGTGTGTTGGTACAGGTTTTGGCTCGTGTAGTTAGCTAGTGGGAGCAGTAACAGCAATAACAACAACAACAACAGCTCTTAAGCTCAATATTATATTCCAACTCTAAACTGTTACTCACATTTTAAGTGCTTGCTACAAGTATGTTCTTTCCTTTAACATTTTTGCAGCAGTTGCTTTAAACATTGCTCTTAACAGCATCAACATCGCTTTCTCATATCCGTGCTATCTGTGCCGGCATCATGTTTATTACCATTTTTATATAATAATAAACATAGTCGCATAGCTTTTAGTTTGTACGTTGTTGCTTTTGTTGTGCGTGTATATGAAACTTGTGCTATCACCATGCCTCTCTCGACACCCACACGTAGTACTACAATATATACCATATACCTATGTATGTGTAGTGTTGTGGTAAATAGTATTTCGTTAATTGAACGGGTCAACTTTTTGTTATACATGAATCAGTTGTTTTGTTTTTCGTTGCCTGATAGTTATTAGATTGGTATATTTTACTTCTCAATATGGCAACATAATCCTCTCAAAGAGAGATTTTTTGACGCTGTTGCGTGCCTTTTCTCTAAAAACTTATGGGTTTCACTAACTCGATCCACTGTCTTGTGATATACCCTCTGATCAAATTTGACCTGGACTTAAAAAAACCAACTATGTACATTTACAAGTATTTTAATATATATACGTTTTTATTATCGCCTTCAAAATAGTCTCTTAGGCCAACACAATCAAGCAAACGCTTAATTCAATTTTTCATACATTCGGCTGGCCTCAGTGTCTTCAGCGAATTTTGATTTTTCGGTTTAGATTAATTTTTGGTGCGCAATTCGCTAGATTGTTTCATAGTTGCGACGTCATATTCATAAACGTCTCGCCACCAGTAATGACGCGTTTGATGAATGTAGTGTCCTAAGCTACGTCGTCAAGCAACACTTTTGCGGCCTCTAACTACACGACGCCGTTCAGCATTGACACGTACGAGTCCAGAATTGACGCGCTTCATACCTAAAACATTAAGCAAAGTGTCTTAAGTCGATCTAGAATACATTTTGCCTTATCTCTGATGCCAACACGACGATTTTCAAGCGCTGTTTCTTCAACTTTTTCGTTGTTATCGTCATTAACAGAAGTGGGTGGACGGCTAGCATGAGGTAAGTTTTCGATGACTTCACGGCCTTCAATGGATGCTGGACACTTCTGAAAAATTTTTAAAGCTTCCGTAGTCGTCATTCCATTGGCAGCACAAAATTTTAAGCAAACTGGTAGTTTAGGTTAAGTCGCCAGACCAACTTTTCGTGCTGTCATATGGAAATCAAACGTCACAGGAACAAAGTAAAAGTATAAAAAACTACTGTATAAAATTTTTTTGTCGATACAGTTTGCGCGCGCAGCTTTTATGTACCTGTCAGGGTCGTATTTGATCAGCTGGTATATGAGAGTAAACGCTTTGTCCACAAACTTGTTTATAAAAGTGATATAATATTTTGATCAAATCTGTATATTATTTACACCATTGAGAATATACATATATAAATACCTTTTACAACAGTGTTTTGCTCTGCATTTTGTGTTTTCATATCGCTTCACAAATTTATTTATCCGTACATTTTTCGCTTTAAAAGTGGATGAAAAAAATTTCAAAAATCCTTACTAAATTGCATAAAATCTCATTCTCCACCATATTTGCTGTGGACCATTTGTTATATGTTACTGTTATTATTTGCTTAAAAGTCTGCAGGTTTCATTTCAATAAATTTTATATTATATTTGTACACACTATAGATATTAATGCGCATACCAGTTTAGTTATAATTTGAAATATTGAATATTTACTGTTTTTGCGATAGCGCTATTAGTGAATCGAATTCGTTCACAAATTTTATTCTTCATTTGTTAATAAAATGCTATTTTTCCCATCATGCATACAAAGACGATATTTCAATATATGTATGTATGGGAAGAGCAATCAACCGTGGTCTTTTATGCCGTCGTTTAGTAATTTAATTTAATGATTAGTCTTGGATTCCATAATCTCGCTGAAATCTAAGTAGTGATATGTTGGTCTGTCTGTCTTTGCAAAAAGCTGTCAAACACTTGAAAATTTTCTAAAATCAAACTTGAAGTTAGCATAACCTACAAAGCTTTCTAAGGTTCCTGAACATAAGCCTACTTTTGTGCCGTATTCCCATTGTGCGGCGGTAGCGCCATCAACTTCAATTCACTTTAATCTCACCCAATTTTTTATCATTGTCTCGTTGAAACCACCGGTATTATCAGCAAATAAATACAGCAACAAGACGGACAATAATATCATAAAATATGAAAACCCCACTAAATCGACATTTCTACGTAATACGTAAACATCAAAGGAAATTTGTGTGCCACATCACACTCAGCCTCAGCAACGCATTCGTACATAAACCCATCCCTCTATAAGCTTGCATTAGTACTTTGTATTTGAGTTTCGGCTTGCCATGCAACCCCATTTTCAATTGCTAATAGAACTTACTCTTACTTATTCTCGCGTGTGTATCGTGGTCGTTTACATTAATTTCCATTGCCTTTGCCATTTCCATTAAAACATCAAATGCGCGAGTACGCTGCATTGCAATCTCGTTTGTATATATTCGACGCGCTCTCGTCGGGTCGGGGCGCTTGGGTCGCGCGTCTGTATGCTGGTACTCATTTTAATGTTGAAATAACGACGCTGTAGCTAACGCCTCACCACCGCACCATCGCCTGCCTCTATGATCGACGTCGGTCATGCTAGAAAGTTCGCTCATACCCATCAGAAGCACTATGTTTGCCATTACTTTATCCGCTTTACTCGACTTCGTTTTATTTGTACGCTCGTTCTCTTGCCGCACAGCTACGTACGGTTGTCGTTAGTGACGCTCTATTAATATACAACGTGGTACTTTGTCAGTGAAAAGTACCATTTGTTGTGCTGCGTTCCGCCCTCAATTCTTCCGTAGGCCATACCTGATTCCTCAGCCGGTATTGTTAGTTGCCGTTGCCCGCCGAGCCCAAAAATAAAATCATAACCACTCATTTCGCCGACCGAAGCGAGGCAACGGAAGGCCAACCGCCCCATCTCTTGTGCCGTCTTGTCATGCTATGCTTTAGTATGGCTTTAGTTGGCTACGGCTTACTCATACCAATTTTTTACTTGGTGTGGTCTAAACGAATTCTGTTGAGTATTCTTTGCACACTCTGACTATCCTACCAGCTATCCCGGCAGTAGTTGTTTTGTTTTGTTGGTGCTACATTAAAATAATTTCAGTCCTGCCATGAACATGAATCTCTTTTTTACTCTGTGCGGCACGCTTTGCTTTTGCCGTTCCGCCTGTCTATCGCTCATTATAGCTGGCAGGCAGAGGCCAGTTCAGTTCAGCCGTACTTGCGGCAAGTGTGTTGTGGTGCTGCTTTTGAATTACTTGCTTGTGGCGCGCGATGGCACGTCGGTCAGTTGTACGGTCAGTAGGTTGAATTGGTTTGCTCGTCAGACACGTACTTAGTATCTCTGTGCTGTATCGCTCGGCAGTTGGTTGCCTGTGCATCTTTGGGACTTCTGCGTAGTCGACGATACCATTTTATCGTGAAATTATAAACTCTTGGCTCAGCAATGCGATGTCAAGAACGGCAAAGTTAACAGCAAACGAAATGAAGACAGGACGCGCCGCCACTACAAACTTTGCCGGCAAATACTTACGTACAATATTTAGCTAGCTGCAACAGAGCCCACATGTTGGTTTCGTACACGGTCGTTCGGTGTGTCAGTCATTACGACGTTCTCTTTGTACATTCAATGTGCGCATGTTGAACACAGTCTGTTGTCTTTCGCGTCTTTCTTGGCGCGCCCTGCTCTGCCCTGTCGCTCCATAACTTTGTTACATCTTACGTACGCCCGTTAGCCCGCCCCAGTGGAAGGTTATGGTACGCGTCCATGGCACAAGCGCTTCTCACTTACACTCAGCCGTACACATGCCATATCTTTGTATTAGTACAAATGCTGTTTGCTTGTTAATTCGGTCGGTCGTTGGTTGATATGTCGTTTCGTCGTGAAGCTAGTCAGTTGATCTGCTGACTGGTAGAGTATGCCTGTGTCTGCCATTATTCAGCTTATCCGCATTCTACGCACTCCATACCGCCAGCGTCCGATTACAACGTTTGGAACGGTTATCGTCATCCCATTTTCCTGTTTGCCTGACTGCCTTTTGGGATTGCTCATCGCCCCTCGTTCGTCATATGCCCCGCCTATCTGTGTGCAAACTGTTGTTGATGGATTTTGCGACCGTAACGACCCTTCTTCGTGCATGTTCATGAGCTCTGGCGTTAGTATTCTTCTCCTATGGCTCGTCATGCCTGTGTTATTGTGATTTCCATCTACGCGCATTATACTTACGTACTTCCTTCAGGTACATATGTATGAGTGTATACGTTTGTCGGTTCGCGCTAACTCCGGTCGATTGTGTGCGCCCCTGCGGCTGTGCTTGTGCGCCCTTCGCTTATCCAGTCTTTCGTCGTCATCGCCGCTATAGCTACTGCTGTTGTTCTGGCGCAGATCCTTCCATTAGATTTATTGCCGCATACTGCACTGTTATTCCTATTCCTGCATTGTGTGCCGCATGGTTTTCAAATCAACAACAGCAACAACAAAATCGTCACAGTTTTTTTTTTTTTTTGTTTACAATTGCCAAAGATATTTTTTTGCTAAAAAATGTTACGACATTACGTCGTCCTTAGTTTGCACATGTCCCGTCTGTTCGTCAGACGGCCCGCTCGTCATTCGTTCATCCGTTCATCCATTTGCCGGCAAAAGTTAGGGGCTGGTTTTATGTGTGCTTGTGTTGGTAGTTCGGTTCTTTAGTTGGATGTATGCGCACATCTGTGACCCGGAGTCTCGAATTCACTGCTGTTCGCACCTCGTCGCAGCCCTTTTCCACGCTTTATCATGCAATTCAGCAGTTCCGTAATATCTGCATTTGCCACTCGCCTGATCTGTACGCAAGTTAAGGGGTAAGGAGAAAATCCTTTCATTAATGGCATCAAAGTTTTTCTTGCCATCAACTCAAAATTTTCACCTTTCGTATTACACAATTTATATAATTTCTCCTTTTTTATTGCGCACATGTGTGCGGTTGTGTGTGACTTTTTGCGCTCACTCTGGTTGGCCGAGTTCTTTAAACTAATGCTGATTTACTGAAGCCAAAGTGAGAACTTGAATAAGAAACACTGTATGTTGGCTATAGGCTTGTTTAGGGGTAAACTTCTGACAGGTAGTTATGTGCGATTGGATTGCCGGCAAGTTAGCCCATTGATTAACGAGTGCAATTGTGACTAAAAAGCATTCGTACCTACTTATTTAACTCTCCACAGTTCTGTGTACCGCACTAAGTCAAAGAATTACCCTACGTGCACATAAACCTGTTTCTTTTTTGGGCAGTACATGGCAAGAGATTATTATAAATATCCTCATTGTTCGCATTTAACATGCACTTTCAGATTAATGCCAAAGTCTATTGTTATTAGATCTAATAGATTCTCTAGAAATCAAATATATACTTGATATACGCCAGACAAGTGGCTATCACATGTGCCTAACACCGAAATAACGGTAGCACATTCATTCATGTTTTGCGACACACCAATAATCTTTCGTGTTTGTTAACTCTCTTAGTTACTTACAGACATTACTACAAACTGTGCTCATTCAGACCCGTAAAACACATACAAGCAGCATCCACGTAATCAGCTGTTTTTCATGGCGTCCTAACAATTCTCAATTTTAAACGATTTACGTGGTTGCTCTTATGCAGTTGGTTTTTTTTTTTGCTCCATTTCGCACTTTGTTCGGCAAAATCACATTTTCGTTGCTGGTAAACCCAGCAGACAGCGATACAACTTTCTGGTATTGAAATTTGACCTCCAATATATACATGTATATATATATATTAATACATGCATTCATAGTGTTGTGAAATTGCTCGAAATGGCACGAAATCCAACAAGCTCTACCCAGAAGACCAGCGGCAATTGTGAAATGTGAGCAGGTGGCGCTGTTGCAGTCTGCAGCCGGACAGTTGCGTGCGACAGACGACAGAATTAAACGGACCTACTAACAAACGAATAGTTGACCGACTGTCCCAGCAATTGTCTGTCTATTCGATTGGCATGTGACGTTGCTGCTGGGCGTTTAGTCGAGTTCATCCAACGCAAAGTATATTGCTGAGATTTTCATTTATTCGTGCGATACTTGGTGGTTGGTGGAGTGTTCAGGCCGTCTCACATGTAGTTGTCTTCTCTGATTCGGGCTGTGTGTATGTGTGTGTCGGATGCGCCTGGTGGCAGGTGGAAGGGAACTCATTAAATATGTATTATACATTTACGGTGTTGGATGGATATGGAAAATCGATTAAAATTATATACACCAATGTGTGTACATGCATATTTATCATTGGATATATGTGTGTATATATACTCGTTTATGTCCATTTTGAATTCGCTGTTAGAGAATAAACGAATCCTGCGCACACACACGAGGGTTGCGACGAACAAGTAACGAGTAAAGACATTCATGCCGACGAAGTCGTGTTTGTCATTTCGCATCCATTCGTTAGAAATGGTTGTTGTGCGTGGTTGGTATTATTGCGCCCGCCCTATCTTATGCTCTTATGCGGGTGGGCCGCGATATATTTATTGCAGTGCTGAGCACTCGCTCGTTTGACTACGGTTACTCGCTTTGTCTAATGTCTACTCATTTGTTGTTGGGTTTTTCTTCTCTTTTCGATTTAATTTAAATGCATTATACATATATTTGCCATTTTTTTCGCGATAGTACAATTTAATATGACAGTTTATTTTCATTAAGAGGACCTAAATGGTTATCGAAAAAATTAAAAATGGTATGTAAAGGAAAATATTGCAAAACAATCGGAGGATATTGACGTAAAAATTCAAATTATTTCATTCCTTTTTCTTTTATGTCATCTACTGTTATTGCTGCCATCACTTTATCTTATACATACTCGTATTATATTATTCGCGTTGTAGGTAATTTTTTGGCCTTTTGTTTTTGTTTATATGTTTTTTATTGTAGCCGCTGGGGACGAATATAGAGTCAATACAGCTAACGGTTGTGGCAGTGTGTCGTTGCAACAATATAATTATTATAGTCGTCGTCCTTGCTTGCCAGGGGTCCTAAAAATTGTGGGTGGGTGCTCGGCATCTACCGCATTACTCACAGTGGCAATTTTGTATGCATATACATTTGTATGTACCTATTTATCACAGATGATGTATGCACGCGGTTTTCACGCACTGCTATTTTTGCACTTGTTCTTGCCTTGCCCACGGCTACAATTGTACCTTTTCGCGTATCTTCGCTTTCGCACGATTCGCAGCATACAGTTTGTTGTTGTTGCACATATTTTTTCGGCGATGTCCCGCAACATTTGATTTGCATTTTTTGCAAATTTTTTTTATTCGTTTTGTATTTTTTTCAATGTCAGCTGCTTTCCAATTTCATAATTTACTTTTTTTTTTGTTTTTTTTCGGGTTTTGGTTGTATTTTTGGCGATACACTCTGCAAGTAGGTTTTGATTACTATTTTTTCATTGTGTTTTTTGTTGTTGCTGTCGTTTTTATGTTTTTCCACCACAAAGGTGGCTTCGTCGCTTCTTTTTTATTGGTGTGCATATTTTTTTTTAACGAAAGTTATAATAACTCTTCGATTGATCGATAATGCTCTTATCAAACAATTTACATGTAATAGCAACAACAAAGGTGTAGAGTTGAATTAACACTAAATAACATACGAATAACTAACAAAATTTTAAATGTTATGTTATGTTAGGAAAAACGTAGATTCAAATGTTATATAAATATCCTTTATTGTCTAGGATTTTTCGAAAAGTCTTGCATTATAAGCTATGAAAACGCTAAAGCCTAGACTAAGCCTCGAAAATTTTGTTGAAATTGAATAGTGGTTGTGTATGAACCGACCTTTTTTCGTATGCTAAACAGAGCATAAATACACCTCAAAATCATATATCAATAATCTGATTTTAATTGTTTGCAGCGAAAAAATTTTGTTGTCATTATTTTCCAATTGATGCTAGTTCAATTTTGTTGTCATTATTTTCCAATTGATGCTAGTTCAATTTTGTTCTAACGCGTTTCACCCTGACACCTGCTTGGTAATCATATATGTATGTATGTTAGTTGAGCAGAGCGTGTGGGTTCATATGGTTAACACTCAGTTGTTGTTTTTGTTGTTGTTGTAAGGAAACGGACCTTAATTCGAAACTACAAGATATGTGCTTCAACATATGTATGTGTTTATTTGTATGCACAATCATGCTCAACTCTCTAGAAGTATATAGTGCGTTTTGCATTGAGTGGTTTCCCGTGATTACTATATTTTGGATAATCAAATTCATACTATATGCTTCGACATACGACTTTGATTTGTTACTTTTGTAGTCACTCATACACATTTCCAAATTTATTAACACATTATTTGTCAATTATCTTCACTTCAAATTCATTCTTAGTTCCTTGCTAATTGGTTTTTGTAAAAAAGTGTGGCGCAAACAAAATTTCAGAACTTTTCATTTGTTTGATTGGACCTTTTAACTTGTTCTTCGTCACAACCATTTTTATGTAAAATATTGGAAGTTCGAGTTTTTTAAGTTGATGTATTCAATATATATTTCTAAGAAATAGAAGTTGTTCAGTGTTGTCAAATATACATATAAATTGAAAACAATATTTTTTTTGTTTTGCAGACAAATACTTCCAGAGGTCAATCACCTTATCCGCCAACACATGGTCAAAATTCAGGTTCCTATCCAAGTTCACCCCAACAACAGCCGGGCGGTCCACCACCGCCACCTCCGCAATCATCAAATCAAGGAACGGCGGCTGCACAATACTCACCGTATCCACAGCGGTATCCTACACCGCCTGGACCGGCGACAGGTCCTAATCATCGAACTGCCTACTCACAGCATCAGGTAAGTGAATTAAAAAACACACGTCTGTTATTTTTTGTTCTTTTATAAAGCATAAATGTTGAGAGCATCTTGAGATATTTAGATGAGCTATGTATATATGTAGTGCTTTAATTGCTTACTTTTTTATTCGACTGTATGCAATAATGTAACAATAAAAATAATAAATTGTAGCAACACAACAATTTCAGCAAAGTAACATTTACACTGGCAACAAAAATTTCCATATGGCAGCAATTCTAGTACAAGAGAGTGTAACATTGTATTGTGCATATTACTGCATACCCAGTGGGAAATCCGAAATTAATGATTTTTTTTATTTCGATAAAATTTCTGTTATTTATTTTTTCGATTCCCTACGAAGGCTAATAGCATTACAAAAGCAAGTAAATAAATTTTTTAATGCCTTGAGTTATGTTAAAATGTGCCAGTAGTATAAATCTAAATTTTTACTCCATTGATTCAGCTATCCCCTTCTATATAATAATGCTATATGTCACACAATTGTCAAAAATCCGTATGTTTGTCATACTGTAGTGCTGCTTGTTGTTGCTAATGTATTGCAACAACTTTTAATGCAACAATGTAAATGTCTACACCTGCGCTTTAACAATATTTGCGTCCTTTGTTGTTGCATTTCTACAATGCAGTGTGGATTAACTTGGCGAACGCTGACGTTCATTCGTCCGAAATGTGAGCGCTAATGCCAATACATTTATATATCTATGCACCGTATATGCCGTGCGTAGATATACATTTGCGTGCGTGTGCCACTATTCAATCCTCGCACTTGTCGCATCAATTACAATTGAACACTTTGTCCTCGACAGCGCTGGCGCCTGCTGATGCTGCAGCAGGCTGTTTTATTGGATTGACTGTTGCTATGCGTCGCACGTACTGTAGCTGCAGCTGCAGCTGAGGTCGTTTTAAGCTTTTGCACTTATGTTGTTGTTCCTTGTTATTGTTCGTTATGTGGCAACTGCATTGTGCATACTCATTTGTTGTTTTTTTCTTTCTGCTTTTGTTGCCGCTTCGTTCTGACATTTGCCACATAATCATGATAAATACGGCTTTGCCATTGTTGTTATTATTGCAAACTATCTAGTTATTGTTGTTGTGGTAGCAATGGGTTGCATACAAATATTGTGTTGTTCGCATTTTAATGCAAAGTGCAAGTGTACCACGAAATATTCTTCATTGAAACATGTTTTTTGGCATAGCACTTGCGAATCACTAAATTTCTCTTCCAAATTCCATAATAAAACCAATTGTAAAAGTCATAGGCTCAAAAAATATTTACTTAGTTTTTAATAGATTTATTTAATCTATTTCTACTCATGTTAATATCAGTGAAGTCTAAAGACGAAATACTTCACGAAAATTACTAAATTTCAGAAATTTCTTTTGCAGATTTCAAATTATTTTCTAGGAATTTCATTTTGCTTTTCGTGATTTATACAAAGTAACCAATCCACATATCCATGCAAGTGTGCGTCTATGCGCATACATTCATACGTATTAAAGTGGATACATACATATGTATGTATGTACATATGTAAGCTGCTTGTAGAAATTTTCAAATTGGTGATATTGTGTTCCAAGAATTACATGCAAATATCTTTATGTTATTGCAGTTTTCACAATTTCTTCTAGAAAATTATTAAAATATGAAATGTACTTTGATGCTTGTATAATCATTAATTCTCATAATCCTAGTAGTGTATTTAAGGCTTACCAAATTCTTTATAAATTTTATATCGTGAATAGGTAATATGAAGTTTGCCACGTAGTTTGTAGCATTCAGAAAGAAACGTCGTAGACTCTATAAAGTGTATATATGTATATGTAAATGATCAGCGTAATAAGCTGAGCCGATTTAGCAATATTCGTCTGTATATATCTTGCGACCAATAAGTCTCTGGAAATTGTAAATAAAACGAAACATTTTTAATCTTCATCAATATTTCTTTTTTCGCCTTAAAAATATGCCACTTCTGTAGCGTTACACATATGCCACCAGTTTTTCCAATCATCGAAACCTGCCTTGTAGGCGCTGTCCGGAATCGCCTTCAGATTCCTCTGCGAATTTTCTTTTGCGGCCTCAATCGTGTAGATGGTCTTCATGCAAAAAGTTCAGCTCTTTTGGAACAAGTCGAGCATTGACGCGTCTCATGCCCAAATTATTGATCAAAATCAAACGAACTGCTTCACGGCCGATGTTAAGCTTACGTGCTATCTCTCTAACACTCGCATGACGATTTTCGAACACGATATCCTTCAATTTTTTGATGTTATCGTCAGTGTAGTAGACGTCGAAGGACGAACGGAACGAGGCATGTCTTCGACGGTTTCTCGACCATCCTTAAAAGCTTTGTACCAGTCGTAGACTTGGGGTTTTAATAAAATAGATTCACCATGAGCGTTTTCTAACATTAGAAACGATTCCGCACACGAAATGTGGTTCGAAACACTAAATTTGATGCAAATTATTTATTCAATCTTTTTTTCCATTGCAACAAACATTATTGAAGTCGACTGATTTCAACAGCTACTGCAAACAAACTGGTTGACAGATCGCGCTCGATTTCGGCATAACAATTAACGACAGTGCTACCAACTTTCCGCGCGGGCAGTTTAAATGACAATTTCCGGAAACTTTCTGGTCACAATATACGCGAACTAGTTCGACAGTTTTTGATATATCGATTCGAAATTTCGCATATGTTCTTTTTTCCCCAAGTAGCTGCTTATTTAGCGGTACCGCCGATATTGGACTACTATAACATATAGCTGTCATATAAATTAACCGATCGAAATCAAGTTCTTGTGTAGACAAGCTCTTTATTTGAAAAGATATCTTCACGAAATTCGGCATAGATTATTATCCAAGACAATGCTACAATCTCCGAACTGCCATTTAAACTGTCCGATCAAAATCAAGATAAAGATCTTTTTATACCCTGTCATACTATAAGAAATGCACCAGTGAAGCGTAAGGTTTTTTATTATTATCAATGTCTACATTAAGTTAAATTATTTTGAAAGTTTATATCGTATACTATGCATGAAATATGCTTGAACAAGAACGCTACGTATAACTAATGACCTTACTTCAACCTAATTTTTGTTCAAAATCAATGCGCTCATATCTTTAATATTTAATGATTAATTAAAAAATAAATATCCAACAAGCCACATAATTAATTAAAAATCATAATAGAATAAAAAATAATTGTATGCAGCTGGAAAGTGCGCATTGCTCTGAAATTGACGCATTTTTGCTCTGTTAAGAATTGACAAACAAACAGTGCTGGTGAAAATAATAGCAACCGGTGTGCATATATGAAAAATATGACTTTTCCTCTTGATTAAATACTTGTACATATAATATTTACCGAAGTACAATACTAGTATCTTTAATACAATAATAATTTTTTTTTTTTTTGCTTTTTCGGATTACTGTTTTTTAATACAACTGTATGTATATGAAAATATTTTGATATATATTTTTTTTATTACTATTCGGCTTATGCAAACGTACTTATCCTCAATATAAAGTAAACTTTAATACCTGAACAAATATTTAATAATCAAGCATGAGTTAATAGTAAATAAAAATCACCAATAACAATATACATGTATTAAGCACCAACAAAATATCCGGGATTTATTAAAATTTCGCAGAATTGAAATAGGTATTCTTGCAAAAAAAGCAACAAAAGCAATGAATTGAAATGAAAGTCGAAAATGCGAGAATGCAATCAAAATTAATTGTGAAACTGCAAATATTGCTTTGTGCGTGCGTGTAATACCCACTAGGAAAAATGACTAGTTCTATACTGATGCAAGACTTGCGATTTTTATGTCATTATCATAATTATCGAAGCATTTGTTTCATATATCATCATTGATTTTGAAGTTTATACTTAGTTTGAAAATAATTCTTGAATTATATGGGATTATGATATGATCCCAGTATGATAGGTTAGTACATTAAAGCTTAGCTGATGTTTTTCCAGCGTAATGACCGCGAACAAAAAATGTGTTCAGCATTCATTTCATAGTGGTCTACATTTACAAATATATGTTAGATATATTTATAATTTACAATCGCATTACGCACAGACATGCAAATATAGTGAAATGCACACTTTTTTCGCCTATATTAAATTTCTATTAAAATGCATGCATACTTCAGTAAAAAACATAATTTTTTTTTATGTTATTTAAAAAAATTCCGACAAACACATGCGCCCACGCACATGGAATTTATGACGAGCAACAGCATAGCCGTTTATCAGCGCATTATGTCAGCGTGTTGTAAAAAACGGAAATTTAATGAAACTATTGAAGTATATACGATGCAAATTGCATTGTGAAAAAGAGCTGCGTGAAACAAAGTGCGCGTGTGTATACATTTACATTCATAATATTTGTATATGTCCTTCTGCAGTAGCTTTTTTGCTTACAGCCATAGCAAAAAACATGTAAACATGTTGTTGTTGTTGTGTATGCAATCACAGAAAAAGTCATGACTGCCCCGCAAAGTTTTCGCTTGAACATGAATAATAATTAATTCAATACCATTTTTTAATTCCTTGGTGATTTTTCTGTACAATTTGAAGCTGCAAAAATCCGCAAAAATGTAAAGGCTTCAATTGTTTTTACTGACTATTATATGCGTAGTATTTCATCATGTTTTTTTCCCTAATTAAAATGCGATGTAATACTTTTAGAAATAAAGATATGTATGCTATGCTTAAAGCCTTTTGAAAACTGATGTAGTGTTGAGTCTCGAAGCAGAGTAGGGAACTGTAAATTTAATGATATACTAGGTATATACATAGTAAATGTAAAGTTCGTAAATACCGCGAAAAAAACACATTAAAAACATATCCTAACCTATGTGTACCATTCGATCAAATTTACTACAACACACAACAAACTAACAAAAATAAAAAAATTATTTTAAGTATTTTAGTATAAATCTTTATTATTGACTACAAAATAAATTTCTGAGCTAGTACAAGCATGTCAACGCTTAATCAAATTTTCCATACACTTGTTATAAGCCTCGGTTTAGTGCCTTTAGCGAATTTTGGTTTTTTCGGTTTCGCCTCTTTTTTCAAAGCGCCATTCAGTAGTTTTTGGACAGTTTCGGCGTCATATTCATGCACCCACTTCTCGTCACCAGTAATGGTGCGTTTGTTGAATGTAGAGTTCTCAGCTACATTGTCAAGCATCTGTTTTGCGATCTCTACTCGAAGTCAAAAGCTGCTAAACATGCAAGTCTTTTAGTAAGAGTTTAACATTGTCATGCTTCATACCTAAAATATGCATCAAAATGTGTTAGTCGATTCATAAAAGATGTTAAGTGCCGCTGCTATCTCTCTATATGATGTCAACACGATGACGATTTTTAAAACCTATTTATTTAAACTTTTCGTTGTTATAGTCATTAAGAGAGGTAGGTGGATGGAGCCATGAGGCAAATAAATGTGTACAATAATCTATTATTCACCACTGAATTGTGAACTTTATAATTTTACAACTTTTTTATTATTAAATTTTGATATACAGTTTTAAAATAAAACGTCACCGAAAGTATAGACAAGGATGCTTACCTCGTCTGCATACAACTCGCTCCCTTCATGTATTGTATTTACATATAAATTAAGTTGAAAGCAATATGAATAAATGTTTATTTTCTCTTCTTTTCCACTTGCAGTATCCTGAACCGAATCGACCTTGGCCCGGTGGTACATCGCCGGCACCTAGTCCTGGGCCTAGTGGCCATCCTCATCCCCCAGCATCACCGCATCAATCACAGCATGGCGGCCCACCGCCCAGCAGTAGTCCTGGGCATGCACCGAGTCCTTCGCCGCAGCCATCACAGGCGTCACCATCACCACATCAGGTAATTAATTATTTGCACCGTTGTGCACCGCGCCACTTTGCCTTTTATATATATGTATACTATGTATGTGCTCTCTTGGCAATGGCAATAAAATGAATTTCATTGCTATCAGCATGCCGTTGCTTAAACAAATTAATGTTTACCTCACGAACCGCGGTCTGTGGAACAGTTGTTCCGACTCTGGTGGTCGTGCTGCTACTGTGTGTGTGTGCGCGTGTGTGCGTAATTGAATTGTTGTTGTCTTGATTGTGCCACTGTTTATCTTCGAAAAAATTGAGGTGAACATATAGGTGAAGCGTGAAAAAAAAAAACAAATAGCGTTTCAACGTGGGAAGAACGAAACCAAGTGAGGTGTTACTGCAGCGGTTAAAGAACCATATGTTATTCGAACGATGGGTGAGCATATGTGAGTGCGTGTGTGCCGATAAATGAATGCACGAATAAACATTAAATTGTCATACAATTGTTGCGCCTCCATTAACTCTATTTGCTGTGCGGTGGTATACAATTCTTGATTACGCCTTTCAATTGAGTTGAGTGCAATGGATAGTTTATTTTTCATGCAATATAAATGTAGTTGGGGTCAGTTCTACTTCGCTTTCAGACAGATTGATCAAATAATTTGCTTTTTAAAGCAAACTCCCGTCTAAAATTATTTAGACCATTGGATAAAGAGGCGAAGCATTTACAATATAGGTACAGTGCACTCGTAGTGGTGAAGAGTCCAGTTTTTATATTGACCATGAACGTAAAATACTGAATAGCATGAACATCGGAATTATTAAAAATTAAATGTCTAAAGTGTATAAAAACATGAAAAAAAGAGAAATAGGAACTTTGTGTTTTTGTTTTCATGTAATTTTCTGTCAGTTTGGCGTTATTGATTTCTGTCTGTTTTAGCCATTTATGTATTTTGTTTGCAAAAATGTCTTCTAAACCTTTTTTTTAAATAAATTATCGATTATAGTTTTCATTGTTGATCGTTATTTCTATAAAATTATCAATGTGGTTTGAACATTTTTTAATACTATTCTTACTCCCATCACATTCCTCTGTGCATGGGTGCAATAAACACTATATTGCCTATACTTCTGTTCAATTTTATATGCCTTTAGATTATACATATGTATAATATATACTCGTATATGTAAAGTTAGTCAATGTACCGATATTTTCTCTTCTCCAATTATCGATAACGCATCTAAATGCCGCTATATCTTCTCACTTGCATGATTTTATTTTGAAAATGAACCGCTGTAATGTTAGCAAAACTAAATATAAAGAAATATAGCAAATTACATTTGCATTCAGTAATTAAACATGCCCCTTACATACACTTAAATGTATACAGAAAGTGGCACGTGACCAAACTGCAATTGCTGCGATCAAAAGCAAAAAATGACTCAACGCCATTTGAAATGTGCAATTTCATTAGTGAGAAGTGTAGCGTTGGCAAGCAGAAGCTTGACAGAGGGGTGGTAGGGTCTATGGATCAATAGAACAGAATGTTAATTAGGGAGTTCAATTGAATTTATCATTATGTGTTTTTTATTTACATTTCAATGAAGTCAAAAACATCCAAAACATGTTGGCTGCTATAACATGCAGGAAAACTATATAAAAACAAGTAAGGAAGAGCTAAGTTCGTGTGTAACCGCACATTTTATACTCTTGCACCTTGTAAGGAGCAAAGCAGGTAAAAATACCTTCTGGTGTTAGGAAAACTTTATATAAAAACAAGTAAGGGAGGTCTAAGTTCGGATGTAACCGAAGATTTTATACTCACGCAAAGTCAAATGGTATACTCGTTTTAGATTTCTTTGTGGATCTTGCCGCCTTGTTCTATGTTAACCGATATTTTCGGTAAAAAGTCAACTATAGGCACTGGGGTCCATATATTCAGTACCTAGGGACCTGAACAGTTTTGGTTCAATTTAGATAATTTTTGGTCACAAGGTGGCATACTTTAAACGTATTATTCACGCAAAGTTTTACGTCGATATAATCATTGTTGCTTGATTTGCATACTGAAAAAAATCAGATGGAATTTAAAATAATGTTATATGGAAAATAGGCGTGGTTGTAACCCGATTTCACCCATTTTCACACCGTCGATATAGGATATGCACATTAAACTTATTAGTGGGCGGGACCACGCCCTAAAATTTTTTGCCTGCAGATGCCCCTCCCTAATGTGATCCTGTGTACCTAATAAGAGTCTTGTATCTTGTTGTGGAGCTTAGTTATGGCAATTTATTTGTTTTTAATTAATGGCGTTTTGTAGGCGTGGCTGCGGTCCGATTACGGTTATCTGCAATACCAACCGTCTTACGGTACCAAGAAACATGTGTACCAAGTTTCATGAAGATATCTCAATTTTTACTCAAGTTACAGCCACTCGGATTTCAACTCGTTTCTTCTGATTATTTATATATATATAACCCTATATCTAATTCGATTGTTTTTAGGTGATACAAACAACCGTTAGGCAAACAAAACTATTATACTCTGTAGCAACATGTTGTAAGAGCATGAAAATATATTACTCGTATTTGTGTGATTGTTTGGAATATGCACAGTGCAAAAAAACACACAATAAAAACTATCGTATCTGCTTAAGCGCCTAAAAGCAGACAACATATATAAATCATAGATGTGATAAAATCGAATTTCTCTGTCCTTGCCGCTGCATTTTTTTATGCAATGTTAACATTGCCACATTTTTACTTGCAAAATTACATTTACGGCCCAAACGACTACACAGACAATGCCTATGAAATTATACTGCAGTCGAAAGCATTTTACCCACATTTAAATGAAATAAACCGGAGCCGGTGAACACACATGGTGATGTGTTGTAGCGAGCGCGACGCACGGGTGGCATACGAAATTGCAAATGAATGCAAGCAATTTGTGTGCAGCAGCCAACAACATCAACAACACATACATTCATACATATAATTTTAGTTTATATTATTTGGTTTCGGCGCCCTGGCGCACAAATTAATTCCGCAATACAAACATTTGACTCCAGCGATAACCGTTAGTAATGCCGACAACGAACGATCGACCAACCGACTGACTAACTGACCAGTCGCTCACTCAGGCAAATTAAATAGGAAAACAGACGAAAATAAAAATAGCGAACATACAGTCCAGGGAAAATGAATGCGAAGCAATGTAAGCTGGCAGTAACAACAACAACAACCATAAGCGCCGCAGCATCATCAACAATAAATGCATTAATAAATAAAACAAATTCGCAATGCAGTTGAGTGCAGCGGACAACGGCTCATCGAGTATCCAATTTTCCATGGTTGCTATATAGCCGCATTCATACATATGTACCTACATACATATATATGAAAATATAGTAGTATGTATGCCGCCACCATTGCGGCCTGCTTCATAACACACGAATCGCTTGAAACGCGCAATTCGCAAAGCGTCAACCAACCAACCTACGAACCAGTTGGCAGCTACCGCTGTGCAGCAGTCAATATGAATATGCAAACACCGGCATTTGACCGTCTCGTGACGATTTGGCTGGCGGGTTTGTTGGCTGACTGGCGGCGGACCCACACCATCCAATCGGTGTTAGCGGACAAATTAGTTATTGACAAGCAGTGGCGCTTGAAGTGGCAGCGCAACGGAGGGAAGTGGAGTAGAGAGTCACAAGGTGCACTGGACTTTAGTGTTGCAATACAACACTACGTACAGTGCAGGAAAGTGATGAGAATATCATACTGGCATAGCACACTGGTGTAACTCCTACCGAAGCTTGCGTGCGTCAGTGGCGATTTTAGAATTAAAAGTAACAACAACCAAATCGTTATAAATATCCACTGCACACTTTATGCAACTAAATGGCGACAATCAATTGACTTTTGTGTGTGGATTAGGCTGTCTGGCATTTTATATGCTGTCTGAGTAAATGGTGGTTAAGCATATATGTTAGAGTGTATATTTTTTGCTTTCGGCTTTTATAAATTAAGTGTAGGAAGCAAAAGAGGCATTGAATTACATACATATAATATATACATCTATACATCAGCAATGCGTTTTTTGGGCAACATACATAAATGAATTCGATGAATTACGTAATAAGCTTTGCTTTAATTGGCATTACAAATGACACATCACTTACATGTACCTCTTCGAAAATTACTCTTGAATTAATTTTTTTTCCCTAAGAAGCTAATTTTTCAATCTTTTATTGTGACGTTATACCTAAACTTAGGAGTTCTGTATTTAGATATGTACATACTATGTATTTTCAGAAGTTTTTTGATGGACGGTGGAACGATTGAATAATAATGATCACATTCTTTCTCGCAAGCTAAATTTTTCAGCTATCGTATGGATGCCTCTAGACATTTTCAAACGGAGCTGTTTGATATGCATTAAACTTATTTCACCTAAATCAAGCGAAACTTTAAGTAGGATTGTTTCCCATCATCCTCAAAATAGAAATAATATAGGAGGGAATAGGGAGGGAGGGAGATAGGAAATAATATATACAGTGTTGGAAAAAATAATAGCTACATCACCTTTATTCCCATATTTTGTAACACAGATTTGCATATATTCGTCTTATAGTATGGAAGTTAAGTGTAAACTAATGCTATCAAACAGTACTTTAATTAAATACCCTTTATACTCTAATAGTCTTTGCATTGCAACAAAAAATTGTGAATTTAGGTGCACGTGTTACGTAAGAGCTGGAAAAAATAAAAGAGGCAAATGTAGTTATTTATTTATTTGCATAGAAAAATAGTAAAGATCGCAACGAAAACGCAAAAACACACAGTTTGACCATCAAACTGGAAGAAGTGTAAGAAAAGTTCCGTTTTTAAGCAAACAAAATGTAAAAGAGAGAATTGAATTTGCTCAGAGTCACATGCATCGTGGAAATTGGAATAACGTCGTGTGGTCGGATGAAATGAAAATTAATTTATTTGGATTCGATGGCAAAACGACGACCTCGAAATGCGAAATTTGACCCCAGATATACACGAAAAACAATTAAATACAGAGCCGGTTCAATAATGTTATAGGTATGCTTTTCGGCGGCTAGAGTTGGACCGATTTATTGGATTCAAGACAAAATGTGCTCAACAGATTATCTCAACATGCTTAATAATGCAATGTTGCCCTATGCGGAGGAGCACATGCCACTAAAATGGGAATTCATGCATGACAACGAACCGAAACATGCTTCGAAACTGGTAAAATAGAATAACCCTCACAGTAGCCGGATCGCAATCCTATAGAACACCTATATAGAGTGTTAAAGAAATCAGTCGGTGGACAAAATTGAAAAAATAAGCACGAATTATGGAGATAAGTCCAAGTAGCATGGTATGTAATACCAGTCACGACTTGCACTTACCCTGTCAGCCCTATGCCGCGAAGATGTCAAGAGGTGGTTAAAATGAAAGGAGCATCCACAAATTATATGATTTGAACGAAAGAAAAGTAATAATTAAAAATAACAAAATATCACACAAAAAATGAATTAATGTCTGTCCCTATTTTTATTTCCAGGCTGAAATACAAAATTTATCCGTTTTCATTTTTTAAACTTAAATAACTACTCAAATGTTAATTAATTATTTAAATCAATGATTTTTTGAATTATTTTATTGTATATCGTTTAATTTAAACATATAATTGATAATTTTGTCCGTATTATTTTTTCCAACACTGTATTTACGTCTCATCCCACGTAACTTAATGTCCTAGTTTTTGCTTAGAGTCCACGACAAATCTTAAGGATCTTCTACTTTCGCTTCTGGTCCAGACGGCAAAGAATTTCTCGGTATTTACAAAGAAACTCGCGACATTTTTAAAGTAGACTACAAGTGCTAGCTGAACACTCACATAACTTTCATTCAATGTACCTTACTAGCACTGCTATTAGGGACAACACTTATACATTTATTGCTATAGTAGAATCGTTTAATTTAATTCCCTTACAATTGCTTTACTTTTTAAAATTATGTTGTTTTAGTAAACAGAAATCATTGACTACAACATACTTTAAACAATACTTTGAATATCGACAATTGGAAAACGCTTTAGCGTAATTATGTAACACGGCAGCACACACTTATAGCCGCTTGCATAGCTGATTAGAAAGCTTCTAAGCGCCAGCTAACGTTGTTCCGGTAAGCCAACGGCATTGTGAAGAATAGCACGCCCGACGAACATTCTATTCGGTTGTTGTCCGTAGGACGAAGAGGCAAATGTATCAACAGTCAGCACTTAAACGCATTAACAATTCAACACGCAAGCATTACTTCATATAACCCTATTGCAGTATTGTTGTTATTGTGCGTAAATTAGAAAGCACTCGGCTGCCAGTTGATTGTTCCCGATACACTTAATAACGACAGAGTTTACGGCGGCGGCAACTTGCACAAGCGCACATTGGTCAAGACAGCTGTGAAATATGCGCCGACAATCAGTTGGCATTGCGGCTTCTCGTGCTCGATTCATTTTCCATTTAATACAACTTGAATTATTGAACGTGTGACTTGGTTACGGCTTTTGCTTGCCGGAGGTCACTTAAAAATGTATAAAGCTTTGCGTTAAACCGATTTACTACAGAAATTTCGTAAGCAATATCGGTCTTTGTAGCATATTTTCATTTACTTTCCATCGCCATGCTTGAGACGATCGAACTTTGCCATCCACAGCACAGTGAATTAAATGAAATGACATGTTGTTAAAGTGTATTATTCTTTGAAAATTTAATAAACTCATCGTCGTCAATGTCAACAATCGCAACCACTGTCGTTTTAACTTAAAACCACACCATCAGCTCACAACCATCCACGTACAAAGTTACATATGAAGACTGCCCGCATGACCAGCAGTAGCAGCAGCGTGCAACCCAAAATTATTATTGACACTACACTACAATGCACTGAATTTCAGGCCGATTCCACAGCCTCAACTCACTATTCATGTCATGTTCACGCGGTGAGTCTGCAGCCTACTTGCCGCGGACCCAACGCTTGATCGCATTGACACCCAACTCACGTAATTGCCGCGCTACGCTTTATAGTCCTGCAGTGGATGGTCGATAACCACTCTGCAATTTACACTGACATCCGCCACACGCCGTCATACGATGCCATTGACGTTGTGCTCAAAAGGTCAATCTCATTTTTTTTCGTTGAATATTTGCAGGATACGTACAGAATTGTTATGGGTTTATGTGTCGCGCAATAAAACTGAATTTTTGCAGTCGATCTGCTTGTTTGACGATTTTCATTTTCTTTTACCGTTTTCGCCTGCGAATTACATTACAATCCACATTGATAATTCAATCATTCGCAAGCAGGTAATGTGATTTTGGGTATGAAGCAAGCAACGTTTGGTGTGTGACAGCGTTATTATAATGAGTTAAGTCATGAGCGATTGAAGTATAAAAACTGGCCCCACGGTATATTAAAACTAATATGCCAGGAAATACCAGGACAATTCCCATTCAGACCTTGATGCGCCAGCTTAGCAATGCGTGTTGTAAAAATCTTGCTACGCAAAGAGCAAGGGTCAAGCCCACATGGCTTCGGTTATAATGTGCTGGTTGAGTATTGAGGACAGTTTTTTTTGTCAAGAGTCCATTTGACACTAAAAAGTGAAATCTGGTGTCTTCACTTCAGCTAGTGCTATTCTAATTGAGCTACATACAGATACGTGGCTTTGGAAATCGGTTCTGAATTCGGTTTTCGATTGAAAAAATCGGAACATTTCTTGAAAGTCTCTCAAAAATCGATGTACAACAAACTGTAACCCATTATATTAGCACAATGCATGTAGAACACTACCCGATTAAATGGTGTCACTTAAACCGCCACCTCTACAAAGAGCAAGTATCGGCGCTTAGGGTGCGTAAATTATCTACTGGAAGGAATTATTACTAAAGCGAGATACTGTTCACATGGTGGTACGGTCAGATAAGCCAACAGAACAGTCACAGAAGCAAAATCTCATCATATTACACGCTGTGACAGTACTACACATATGTTCACGCAACAACTAGTAGGAAGCCAAACTATGCATGAGATCACGGATGGTCGATCATATAGCAACAACAAGCCCAACAACAGCGGCTGCCGCAGCCAACAAAAGGAGGTCGTCAACTATCATTGCCGTCGGCAGAACCTAAACATGGCACAATTCGAGCGCAATGCAACTTGGCCGATGAAAGTGAAAGCGAAAGCCAATCACTTAACGAGCAATGCAATAACTGCATAAACCGTAACAGGTAGAACAAGAATATTTTGCAAATGACTTTCATTGGCATGAGAACATAGTTCACTGCTATAACAGCAAGATATTCGAGCTTATGAATGGGGTGGGTAGAGCCAAGCCAAGGAACGTCGACATTAACATTAGACGGGGCTTCTAATTTAACGGTTTCAATGCAACAATGCAGACAATGATGCTGCTGCACTGCCAGCAACACTAATGGATAAGCACTAATAGCAATAATCGCAGTGGTGCCTCATACGCAAAAGCCGCCAATGGATTGGCATATATGTAGACAGGCATGCGTAATCATGACAACAACATACATGTTGATGTATACCAATGTTAAACACTGGACTTATGTGGCGGCACCTAACCGTTTCGCAACGGAAGGCGCTCACTGTCAAAACAACAACTACATCTGCAGGATACAATTTGATAAGCATATTAACAGAATGGCTAGAAACACCGGCACGTCAGTAAGGCACCACTACACTCTCTCACGCATTTGCATAGCCAAGCAGAAAATCATTAACGGCACTCGAACGGCGAACGACTCTTGAGTAGGGTAGCAGGGTTTGCGAGAGTTGCCATTTAAAATACGTACACACAAATATACAGACAATATGCAACAGGCTACTAATCAACAATGTTGTGGCGCCTTTGAATTTCAGAAATGGTGGAAATTTGTTGCAGTCATTGCTGCTATTTCGTTGTTAGTGGATGCGGCCAAACGCTGGTGATATTGGTTGACCCAGTTTAATGGGCGCGTTCGCCTTGAAAATCGAAAGGAGAAATATCCTCTCATAGTAAAGCAAGCTACTCGACAATATGTGTGGTGGTATTATTCTTGGTAAAATGGTACTCTAAGCCTCATTTCGGTTCTAACTATGACCTTTGTTGTGTTATTGAGTTTACTTGCGATGGTTGTTGAAATTTCAATGTCAGACCGAATATTGCTTTGCATGCCCCATATGCATATATGTTCATATATATAAATATTTATTCTTCAAATTCTATACTCACTTTTACTTTTCTGGCTTTCTACAATGCTTGTTCTTTTACACTTTTCAAGTAAATTTGTCGTTAATGCCGACAATGAAATTTTCTCATCCTAGCTGTCAGAAATGATTACAATATTGCTGCTGTCACACAGTACATCCAGTTGCCTTTGCTCAATTTTTGGTTACCAATTACAGTAAAAGTAAATAAAAATATACTTTTTTATCAAATATTAAATAATTTATAAACAAGAAAAAACGTTAACTTCGGTTGCGCCGAAGCTATAATACCCTTCACAAAAACAAAGGCCCCTTACAAGAACTTGATTCCGAACGTTCAATTTGTATGACAGCTATATGATATAGTGATCTGATCTGACCAATTTCTGTGGAGAATAATTTGTTGCCTTAAGCAATAACTCGTGCCTAATTTCGTGAAGATATCTCGTCAAATAAAAAAATGTTCCATGCAAGCACTTTACTCCGATCGTTCAGTTAATATGGCAGCTATATGCTATAGTCATCCGATCCATACAATTTCTTCGGAGATTAGATTAATGCTTTAAATAATAATACATGCCAAATTTCGTGAAGATACCTCGTCAAATTAAAGAGTTTTCCATACAAGCACTTCATTCCGATTGTTCAGTTTGTATGGCAGCTATATGCTATAGTGATCCGGTATCGGCGGTTCCGACAAATGAGCAGCTTCTTTGTGAGAAAAGTACAGGTGCAAAATTTCAGATCGATATCTCAAAAACTGAGGGACTAGTTCGCGTATATACAGACGGACAGACGGACGGACATGGCTAAATCAACTCAGCGCGTCACGGTGATCATTTATATATATACTTTATATGGTCTCCGACGTTTCCTTCTGGGTGTTACAAACTTCGTGGCAAAATTAATATACCCTGTTCAGGGTATAAAAATAGCGAATGTGCCGTCGCACAGCTAATTTTTGGAGCGTCATTCGCTAGATTATTGGACAGTTGTATCACGTCTCCAGTAATGATACGTTTCCCGAATGTAAGGTCCTCATGCTTCATACCAAAAATATTAACCAAAAAAAATATATTGAGATCCTTTGCTATCTCTGTGACGCTAACACGACGATTTTCAAGCACAGTTTCTTCAACTGCTGCCAAACACACCGTTCCCTTGACAGTCGGGTCTAAGTAACCGGATCGGACCCGGATCTTATCCGGCCAAGGACAGGACCATTTATCGAAATTACTTCAGGAATGTTTTCTTCCGCTACAACAACAACAACACACTAATTGACATATAGAGAGCAAAATCCACACGAACTCAAGAAAAGGTTGTAGCGATATAGCAAATCAGATCGATTGGATTTGTAAACGCAGTTTAAATGAACCTGTCCGATACAAATTTGATCAGATAGTACAGATGCACATGCTTTTGACTTTCTCGAACCGACGCCTTTAGCTATATGCAAATTTCATTATCAACTATGCATTTCCGTTTCTTTTGTGGGACTACACACATATACATACATACAAACGTATGTATATATGTAACTGTATAACCAAGTAACAAATGTAAACCAAAGCGAAAGGCACGTAAAAAGAAAAAATAAGTAAATAAAATAAATTTAACAAAAATAAATAAAAAATCAGCGACCTTGACATTGACCCAATTGATGATGAATGAGTTCAATGTGCCACAAAGCGGATGTAGACATCGTATTTGGCCACCACCACCGCCGACACAAACGGCAGTAACAACATAAATAGCAGTTGCGATAACATAAAAAGAGAACAACAACAATAAGTACGCCAAAAAACTTGATACGGCGTCGAGTAAGTACCCCACATACATACATACAAGTATATACACATTGTAATACAAGTATTACTGCCGCAATACCAGTTGAGGCAAATCGACTCAACTAAACTGAAATTGGCGTCAGTGGCACTTTAGTGCCTTTGTTGTTATTATTGTTGGTGTTTTACATTTTTTATTGCATTTTTTGCATTTGTGCTTAGAAACGAAAAAGGAATTAAAGTTGTTAAAACAAACGACGATGCAAGGAATACCAAACCTCTCTAGTATATAATACACTCAAAAGGGCGCTGAAGGTAACGATGCTTTGTTCGCGGCATAAACAGATGATGCTGGAGTCATTGTGTATAATATTTTTTATAGGACGGTGTTGACGCGTGGCACATTGAATTTAAAGAGGTGCTTTTGTATATCACACATACATACATAGGTACATACATAAGTCTGGGTATGATGGTTGCATGGATTGTAGCTTAGCCAACATGTAGACAAACAATGCTCTAAATCACTTTATTAGGAGTTATGCGTGTTTTTTTGTACAGTAGTGAAACATCAGTTCATATATTCACATTATATAGGTTTTAGCCTCACTTACCATACTTCTGTAAAGTATGTAAATGCTAAACTCGCACAAAATTGGGGCGAAGCATGCCCTCAACCTAACCTAACTTAACTTTACCATTTATAAATACAAATGTGCTTGTTATTTCCTTTGTGACCCTTTCGATGCCCGCTTACACCTTTTGAACGTTTGCTTCATAATTTTCGTTTTTTTTTTTTATATCTTGTCATCTTTGTTGCCTTCATCATTTTCTCACACTTTCACAAAATTTACTAAATTTGCTATTGACTTCAGAAATTTATTTAAACCATGAATTACCGCTGAAAGTGTTTATACCATGAAAGAATGGTCGGCGACCCTATATCCCTCTGTCTGTTGAATATGTATGTTAATTATGTTTAGTTCGGACCACTATAACATATGGCTGTCATACATACTGACCGAGCAAAATAAAGTTCTTGTGAGCACAACAAATTGCTTAGCTATTTAACAGCTTTCTCTCTTATATGTAAATAAGTATGTAGTTGCTATTTGTGGTAAATTCAATTCGTTTTACAAGCCATTGGCGAGCCAAAAGGCAAGTTCTTTGCTATTTCGTTTGCTTGTTGGCAACTACTAACTTGAAGATTTACAATACAAGTATAATCAAAATTGTATTTTATTTTTGGAACATCAGCTGCTTTGTATGTAAGCAACACATATTGTAGTCGACTTTATTTGTCTTAAATTAGTGTTAAGTGTTATCAACGCCTGTTCAATAACATTTCTATAGCCTATAAATCAGTTATCAAAAATGAAGTAGATTATAATCGTCATCCACTTTTATCGAAAAATAATCGATAAACTTAACCTAACAGCTTCGAATTGTTTAAACATCAATTTGTTTTGATTTTATTTTTTAAGGGTGACTTGACAATATTCAAAATGTGCACAGTAATTAGCAAAGGTTTCGTAAACTTAGTTTCCGATACGATCAAAACAGCGACATTAAAAAAATTTTTGCACTTCAAGCAACATTTTCACCTACACGCTGCACTCTCGCACCAATACATGCGTCTGCGTGTGCATTTACTGGGCTGCGCTGAACAAAGGCACGAAATACTAGTAGAAAAAAAATAATCAAAAATAAAGAGATACGCAGCTGAGTTGAGGAAAAGAAGAAGTAATAATATTAAAATACAATAATAAGGTGGTAGCATTGAAATTATGTAAAGATGCATACAATATATGCAGCTACTTACGTTTGTACCAACATACATATTTATTAATAAAAATAAAAACGTAGTGCTGGTGGTGCTTGTGGTGGAAAAATCGAAAACTTAAATAAATGGCAGCAGGCAACTGTTGCTCTAGATTTCTTTTATTTTTGTTAGTGTATGTACTTTAGTATGTTTGCAAGTGAATTTCATGCATTCTTGCCTGCGCTCACACTTGTCGACATACACACGATAGCAAATGCCTGTGCATTTCGTGCTATCTGTCTGCTTGCCTGTCTACACGCTGTCTGCTGCTCATCGCCATATGTTTAAATGTAGTTGGGTTTTCTGTGTGCGCATCCATATGTATGATCGCCACGTGCTTCGCGTTTTTTTATACTTATGTATATATTTCTATTGAGACAACTTTTACTTTCAAACACGGTTGCTGCTGTGAATGTGGCTGCGCGTGGTGCCTCCGTCTAAGTGCATATACTTTCAAGTTTTAAATCTAGGGTTGCAGCGTCTGTGTTTTTTCTACTTTCTACTAAACTTCTATTCTATTACTTCTGGTATGCCTTATGTGCAGTTTTTGAAAGTTTTACTAATGTGAGTGACATGCAATATTTTAAAACTTTATAGCGTGAAATTGATTATTTTTGGTTTTGTCGAACGTGAAGTCGCAACATTTTTCCAGAATAACTAACGTTATAAGTTTCATTGAGAAAGAAAGAAATGTGTAATAGTAAAGTGAACCCCTCTGAATCCTGAAAGGCGTTTCGCCTTTGGATTGTTTTATGTAGATTTTGTATAGATTTGATAATCGATTCAGCCATGTCCGTCTGTCTGTCTGTATATACGTAAACTAGTCCCTCAGTTTTTGCGATATCGCTCTGAAATTTTACACACTTCTGTTTCTCCCTAAGGTGCTGCTCATTTGTCGGATATCGCCGTTATCGGACCACTATAGCATATAGCTGCCATACAAACTGATCGATAATATTCAATTGCTTGTATGGAAAACGTTTTTTATTTGACAATTACCTACCTTTACGAAATTTGGCATTGAGTATTGCCCCAAGCAGCGCGACAATCTCCGAATATAAGTTTCAGTTCGGATCACTATAGCATATATGTAACAGCCATACTAACTGATCTATCAAAATAAAGTCTTCATGTAATTTGGTTTGGATTTTTGTCCAAAGTAAAGTTACAATCCCAACAGAAATTGTTTAGATCGGACCACTAATCTTAACTTTTTTTCTTGCTTTATGGATTTATAGATTCGCTTTGTTCCTGTTTTTATTAAACAGTCACACATTTAGGTTGAACAAAATCTTGTAGCATTAAAGTCATTTGTGTGTTAATAGGGGCTTCCCGCGTTACTAATACTTCACACAGAAATTGTGCTGTTGTATATTTTTCCTTTTATCTCGTACATCATACATACACACACCCCATCATTGTGGTTACGTCACAATTGTTTACACTTTTTTTTTGTTATACATACACAAAGTTTTGGTAATCATTTTAATGTATAAAACCTAAAGGCTCTCATATGTTTTGCTTAGTACATACCATACTTATTATATATGCTATTATGTGCTTAGAACTTCCCATAGATTCGTGCATAATTGTCACACGCTTAATTCTATTAAATATCATTGTAGACGGTCTGATTTTGACGCTTAAAGTGCCGTTTCACATTGGGACGCAAAAGAGTCTCATACCAGTTTATTGTGGGTGAGGGGACGACGAGGAAAGACGAAGGGACCGTGCCACTCGTGTTCGGGTGGCACGCTTTGTGTTCTTGTTCGTAACAGCTCGCTGCTACCCTTTTCAGTATTCCTTTTCACTTTCAAATCCTTTGAATGGTTGCAAGAGCGCTCGGTTTCAAATGAATTCGATCGCAAATTTGAGTTCTGTTATCTATTTTTGTATGTAATATGCAAATACGTATGCATAGAATAATAGAAATATTATGACAAATTGTAAATAAGGAGAAAATTAAGATATAGATTATGGAGTAAAGAAATTATGAATTTTTAATACGGAGTAAAGAAATTATGAGTTTTTAATACTTAAAGATTAGGAAATTCCTATTATAAATTTGGCCTTGAAAATATTAGTTGCGGATATTCAATACATTCTTGTGGATTAGGGAATTCCCGTCCTTAGTATTTCTTTGAAACTATTTAGCGGGTAGGTACTTGTATTATGCATATTGTTCTACCATATTCATGGTAATTCATTGCAAGCAAAATGTGTGACCATCATCCCAACATACAAATGAAATACGCAGCACGCAGTGTTGCGCGGTGTTGCGCAGTCGAACCGCACAAATATTTACGAAAATTTTGTGAAAAGGAATGCAGAAAAACTAGACTCGAGTTGCTGGACTCTTTTTGACCGTGTGAATGCCCAGAGCGACACCAAAAGAAAATTTGAAAAACCTCAGACTCTTTTGAATCCCTGTCTGAAACGGCACAAACTAATTGCCACTTTTCTTTTAGTTCCCATACGGTAGATACGTAAGTAAGGATGCATGTTTTTTTTTTGTTGATTTCGCCCGCATTTTTCTTATATCTCTGCTACTATTTTGAAACGTAGGCACGCACACAATAGCAATAGCTACACCTCTTTAAATACAAACATCTATACATGTATCTATGTGCATACAAATACATATATTACAATTGTTTTCATCGTATCTGAAATTTATACACATTAAATATTTTTATGCGGGTCTATTAATATTCACTCTGTTGCGCATTCAAACGAATTCATACACAAATGAAGGTATACATGTTACGCTACCCCACTTTGCGCTGGCGCCGCTGTATCATTATATACTCAACAAGGTATATAAAGTTTTCCACGGAGTTTGTAAAACTTAGCAGGAAACATCGGAGACTATGAAATAAAAATATACATGATCAGCATGACGAGCTGAATCGATTTAGCCATATCGGCGGTATATATAACTAGTCCCTCAGTGTTTGAGATATCTATCTGGAATTTTGAGCAGCTGAGCATATACATATGTAGCTGCGATACAAACTGTACTATAAAAATCAAGTTATTGTATGAAAAACTTTTTTATTTGTCAAGCTATCTTCACGAAATTTGTTTTAAATTATTGTCCAAAATAGCGCAAAAAATTTGTACAAATTGTTCAGATGAGACAACTATATATCAAAATCAAGTATCTTGTATGCAAACTTTTTTCTTTGTGAAGGGTATAATAGCCGCGGTGCAGTGGAAATTAATGTTTTTTCTGGTTTTATCTTCATCGTCGCATTAATACAATTTATGTATGTATGTACGTTTGTATATGGTTTACTTTAAGACATTTTATTTCAATTTACTGCATTCTCAGCCATTCGCCGTTCCATTCTTACTGCCTTTGTTGCCGTCATATTGAGTGTCTGTGGTTAGGTTTCACTATAATTTATTTTTGAACTTTAGCCATTAGAATTGTTGTCTCCGCTGCCGCTGACAGAGTAGTTCAAGCTTTCGCTGTACATACCTATATACATAGCGTATTTACATGTTCTCTTGATTGTTTTTATAAATTTTTTTTGCGTAAATTTGTTATTGTGGTGTTTAATTCGTACCAGTTATTTGTTTTGATCTTATCTTCTTCGCCGCAACATTCGCTTTTTGCTTTTTCCTGTGTGTGTGTGTGTGACTTCAAATACATTATTTATTTGCTTTTGCTTTGAGTTGTGGTTACGCTAAAATGCTGTTGCTTGACGAGCTGTTGTTGCGGAAATTACCACCCGCATTTATTGTTATAATACCTATAAAATTGTGCATTTTTGTTTTATGTAAACACATACAAACTACGCTTGCGCATTCGTAACTTAGCCTTTCTCACATGTTTTGACTAACTGCTGATTGCTAATTTGATTTTATTACCCTAAAGTCCTTCTACTACTGATTATGTAAATGCAACCGTGCTCGATTTGCACTGTTGCTTTGTAGGCTTAATTATTATTTTTTATTAATTTAAGCTTTATTGAATGAATTCCGCTGTTAAGTCACAACTGCAGTCATCGTGTGGTAGTGTTTTATACTTTTCAAGTGATTTCCTGGAAATTGAAAATCAAGTCCTCTTAACAATTTCTACTGAGACCATCAACTCAAAAATAATTGATAGAAAGTATTTAATTTGTTTTTGTTGTTGTATACATGAATATCCTTGCCATACTTGTATGCCTACACTTTTTAAGCCTTAAAAATTATTACAAATTACCTTCCGGCTACCCAATTCTTTCATTGTCATAAACCATTTTCCCGCCAAATTATGCATGCACTCAAATGGGTAACTGGTTTCTTCGCTCGAATTTATTTTGCGACCGTGCTTCAGCTTTTATGACCCATCAGCAGTTGTTTTATGTTATTTTATTGCCAATGGCAGTTGACCAAAATGTGACTTCTGCTTCTCACCGGTTTTTTTTACACTCTCTTCGCGTGAATTTCTCGTTTGCATCTTTCTGCCATTTACTTTGTTCGTTCATAAAACACCAGCAAAGCATGCTTCATGTTAATGGTTTGTGATTACTTTCAAGCACGCTTCCGCCGCTGACATTGTCATCGATTCCATTTGCTGGCCTTTTTGGCTTATCGCCGGTAGTAATAGCTTAAGTTTGTTTTAAACAAATACTGCTAAGTACCTAAACGTAGCCTGTTATGTAGGGAAAAAGGGGAAAAATGTTGACGTAAGGTAACATAAACTCATTACGTAAATATTTCTCAACATTTATCCAAATTTACAACTGTTCTATAAATCCACCTCGCTGCTTGGATCATATAATTTTTTTTAAAAATATTTTCTTATTATTCAAATAAAAATGGCTTCAATGAATAACGATAACGATAACTGGTTGTATATTCGAATTTGTGGCTGCATCGTTTACAGGAATTTCACTATCGAAATCTCATTATGCCTCCGTTGTTGTCGTTGTTATTGCCAGCGTAACTACATATATTAAAATTCAGTGAAAGAAGAGTTCGCAGAACCACAAAAATGTTTCTTTTATGTTGTTTTGTAGCTCATATGATCTGAATGACTTTACATTTTTGCCGGCAAGCGGCACGAGCATTCCACTATTGCCAACAATTGCTTACGTTATGTTGGCAACTTGTGTTCTGTCGGAAATCTCCGTCAGACAACACGTTTAGGCTTTTAAGATCGTTCCATGTATTTAATTCGAGATTTGTTAGTGATTCCCTCTTATACTTTAGTAAATGTATAAGGTTGGCCGTTATTTCCCTTCCGCTTTTTTGTCTTTTGAATTTCGCGGCTATGTACAAAGCGCTACAGAGCTCGTATCTGGCAACACTATACATAATTTGAAAGGTCTTGACATAACCTACAAAACAACGCTATGCATGATTAGTTTGGATATTGCGTTCAACAGTTATAGACGTGTAAACATGGAGTTCACTAACGCCGAAATTCGCGCTATTTTAAAGTTTTCCTTCGTTAAAGGCAAATCCGCTAGAGAAACGTTCCGTGAGATTAATGGTGTTTTGGGGGATGGTACTCTATCACTTCGAACCGCGGAGGAATGGTTTCGACGATTCAGAGCAGGTGAAAACGACACTATGGATAAGCCAGCCGGCGGAAGACCTGTGACGACAAATACCGATCAAATCATGGAATACATCGAGTTAGACCGGCATATGGCATCTCGTGACATCGCCCAGGAGATGGGAGTTAGTCACCAAACCATTTTGAACCATCTGCAGAAGGCTGGATACAAAAAAAAGTTTGATGTTTGGGTGCCGCATAATTTGACGCAAAAAAACCTTCTGGACCGAATCAACGCCTGCGATATGCTGCTGAAACGGAACGAACTCGTCCCATTCTTGAAGCGGATGGTGACTGGCGACGAAAAATGGATCACATACGACAATATCAAGCGAAAACGGTCGTGGTCGAAGGCCGGTCCGTTGAATCGTCCCAAACAGTGGCCAAGCCGGGATTGACGGCCAGGAAGGTTTTGCTGTGTGTTTGGTGGGATTGGAAGGGAATCATCCACTATAAGCTGCTCCCATATGGCCAGACGCTTAATTCTACCATCTACTGCGAACAACTGGACCGCTTGAAGCAGGCGATCGACCAGAAGCGTCCAGAATTGGCCAACAGGAAGGGTGTAGTGTTCCACCAGGACAACGCCAGACCACAAACTTCGTTGATGACTCGTCAGAAGCTACGGGAGCTCGGATGGGAGGTTTTATCGCATCCACCATATAGCCCGGACGTAGCGCCAAGTGATTACCACCTGTTCCTGTCCATGGCGAATGCCCTTGGTGGTGTGAAGTTGAACTGAAAAGAGGCTTGTGAA
The DNA here is from genome assembly GCF_042242935.1 of Bactrocera oleae. Taxonomy (NCBI): domain Eukaryota; kingdom Metazoa; phylum Arthropoda; class Insecta; order Diptera; family Tephritidae; genus Bactrocera; species Bactrocera oleae. The sequence goes on along the minus strand of NC_091536.1, from coordinate 20,976,827 downwards.
AAGTGGCTGTCCGAATTCTTCGCAAATAAGGAGGGGGGCTTCTACGAGGAAGGTATTATGAAGTTGCCAGATGGAAACAGATCATCGAACAAAACGGCGCATATTTTAACTAAATCCGATCACTGTAACACTTTTTATAAAGCATTGAATGAAGAGCAAAAAAGCGGAAGGGAAATAACGGCCAACCTTATATTATTCCCAAGAAAAAATGGCATGCCATTTTACTTCAAATTTATTATTTATTCAAAAATGCAGCGTAGTGAAGTAAAAACTCTTTTTTTGTGCAGCTGCAAATTTTATTCTCGGTCATTACAAAATGGTTTCATTAATACTTGGTCCAAATGGCGTTTAGTTAATCATAGCATGTCGCATTACAACAAAAGATGCAATACAATATTCTTCACGTAACTAATTATACAAATATATATATCATTTGAAATTTCAGACATCAGGTTCAAACTGTTAAGTGCATCAACTGCTTTCGTTAAGGTCGAAACCACCAACTTAGCTGCTTACTGTATGTCTCTGCTACAAGCAAGCTAGGAAAGCTCATTAAAGCTAGTATTCACCACTGTGTTTGTCAGAAAGTATCTAGAACTTTATAATATCATAATATTTTCTTCTGATATTCCAAATTACTTTATTATCGTCTACAAATATACATAGATACATAATATCGATATATATTATTTACTGAGGCCATTATTTTCTCCGCATTTGATAAAAAGTCAGCTGTTGTGCAATGATCTACCCAAGTAGGCGTATCAAAGTAATATTCCCACTTGGTCAGGATTGCATATAATGCATTAAAAAAATAATTGAATTAAAATTTTTTTTCTATTTCGTCCCAAATAATGTAAATACTAAAATCTAAAAAAAAAGTTTTGTCCCAGGTACCGGTTTAAAAAAAGTGTTTAATCCCAAACACCTTGGAATAAAAAATGAAAATCTGATTTTTAATTCCAAATTATTGTATAAAAAAATTCGCAACCCTGCACTTGGCTAAAGAAATACAGCAAACAACGTTCTTTGCTGACTTGCAACTTTGCAACTTGTGTGATTGTTTAAAGACTCTGTGCAGCGGCCTCTTGATATCGCATCATTACATCGAATGTCACCAACCTGTGATGTCGTAAAACGATTGCTTGCTGTGGCCCGCTTTACTATGTTACTTGGTAGCGAGTATTAAGAGTATTTCAGTATGAAATGTTGCTGTGATATCAGCTGTCAGCATTGCAAGTTACCGGAAACACGCCGACATGCGAACTAAATTTTTGCTTCGCGCCAAAATTCCCTGAATATATGTATGTATGAATTTAATGTTCATACAAGTATATGCAGTTACATATATTTAGTGGGTTGTTGGGGCATGTGGAGATGGTAACGCGACACCGATGTTGGCGCTTTAACCGAAGTTTTGCTCCTAGTCAAAAGTCAACGGAATTTGCTTGCGTGTAGACGCATACGAGTATATGGCACAAACCTACTGGTTTTCATTTTTGTACACCACGCATTCATAAGAAATATTAGCTTAGACTGAGGTAATATTTTTGCGGGCGCATTACGTGCGCACTCAGGGACGCATTTCAACTGGCTTAAACTTAAAGCCTATGTCGATTAAACATATTTCTATGGTCTACAATGTGAGGTTACAGGCTACTGCCATAAATTCGGTGAAGTATTGTTGCTATCCAATGAAACGACGTTACCAACCGCATTTAGTAACTGCCAATGGCAGCTATTTTATCGATTTTATAGATATTTGCATTCCACACAACTCTTTTTTTTTCTTGTACACTTTTCAACGCTTATCGCAGATCTAAATTAAAGTCCACTATTAATTTGACGTCTTCCTTCGTTTGGCTGCAAATTTCAACATTTCTGTTGACTTAATTCCGTTGAATGTTTATTTTATTGCAATTTCCTTTTATTCTTCTTATTTTTTGAAACGACTCTGCCACATCAGCGCTGTGGCAATTGTGTTGGTTTGGTCTGCCGCTGATGCAGCGAAGCTCTGTTTATGCGCACGTGTGTTTATCCGCCCTGCTGCAGCACACGACGCCAGCTGTGTGTGCCAAGGCATATTCGTAATCTTAATTAAATACGAACGACTGATGTCATAAAGCGTGCACAGCTCCTCCACCACTGCACAGCGCACCACATGGCAGTTACGGCGACGACAACAACGTCGACTAAGTATGGCATGGCGTGCACGCACATAAAGCGGCTGCTGTGCGCAATTTTACTAGTGATTGTATAAACTGCGAGAGTTGTGAGCACGTTGGTTATACGTGTATTATTGCTTTCCGACATGCCTGTAGGGCGCGTTGTTAGCAGGCGGCGGCAGCTGATTCATGCCGGCAGTCGGGCAATTGGCAAGCATGCGGTCGAGACTGAACAACACATTGGGAAACAACAGTGCTGGTCGTACTCAACCCAACTGCCTATCATGACTGGGTATTCGGCTGGTGAATTTTGTATGACTGGCGTGTCATCATCAGCTGTGTGTTAGTTGAACATGCAATTGCACGACAACTCTTAGCCGCGCTTTATGCTCTTCTGTTGGCACCCAACCGACTTGACGTTGATGGCTTCAGCAACAGTTTGTTATTGGCTCTACGTACTTACGTTTTTGGTTGTTAAAGCAAGTGTGTGCTTTTCTCCCCCAATTTTATGTTAGTTCACTATTGTGTGCTTTCGTTTACGACTTAACTTCATTTGAATTATGTTTTTGTTGTTGATTTGCCATGAATATTTGGCGCGTTGTCGTCGAAGTTGAAAACGTGCTTTCTATGCAATTTTCGTGCACTAACTAGTTTGTATAACGAGCAGGCGTTTTTAATTCTTTTGTTTTCGCCTTACAGAAAGTGATACTTGTGTAGGTTGAAGAATCGTCTTGGGTACTCTTCTCTCATATTTATACCCCAAATAGGGTAAGTTTGGCACAAAGTATGTAACACCCAAAAGGAAAGGCCGGAGATATATTATTTCCTCTTCCCAAGAAGCTGCTCATTTGTCGGAACTGCTGATATCATTACATAAAAGTAACACTTTTTATACTCTTGCAACATGTTGCTACAGAGTATAATAGTTTTGTTCACTTAACGGTTGTTTATATCACCTAAAAATAATCGAGTTAGATATAAGGTTATATATACATACATATATAAAACATGAGGATGACGAGACGAGTTAAATTCCGAGTGACTGTCTGTCTGTCCGTTTGTCCGTCCGTCCGTCTGTGCAAGCGATAAATTGAGTAAATATTAACATATTTTAATGAAACTCGGTGCAGGTGTTATTGACAAAAATTAAAATAAGGACGAGTTCGTAGATGGGCGTAATCGGGCCACTGCCACGCCCACAAAACGCCATTAATCGAAAACCTTTCAAATGCCATAGCTAAGCTCTAAATAAGATATTAATCTGTTATTTCGTACAGGGGATTGCAGCAGCAAGAGGCACCTGTGAATTAAAAATTAAAAAAATTTAAATGAACGTGCCCCCGCCCTTTAATAGGCTTAATGTACATATGTCCTGAACCGCTGAAGCTACAGTATCCAAATTCGCTTAAGCCGAATCCTATAATAACATAATCCTGACGATCTTATGTTACATTGTGAAATGCGAAATCGGTACAATTCCAATACACAAATCAAGCACGAATTAATATATTCGAGTAAAACTTTGCAAAAATAGTGCTTGGGGGGAATCCTTGCACGTTGCAAGAGTATAAAATGTTCGATTACACCCGAACTTAGCGCTTCCTTACTTGTTTTAATTTTAAAGTGATTAACCATATTTACTTCTTATGCTGTTTTTTGAAAGTAAGATGTATATATTTTTACTCACTCGTATCTCAATTGGTTGCCAAACTCCAGTCTTTTCAAGCTTTTTAATGTTGCTGACCAAAGCGATGATTATGAAATTACAAGACATGTGATTTTACCTCATAGTAATGCAAATTGTAATTAAAAAATTAATTTTTATATAAAGTGTCTAAACAAAAATATTTCTATGTCTTTCAGGTTTGTACAACTAATGTATTTGTATTCTTTTGGACATATTGCAATATTAAACTTTTCTATGGTAAGTGCTCTTTAATCTACAAATTTGCAAAGGACTACACAATATTACAGTAAGCAAGAAATTTGTTGTCAGAACTTATGCTAAAGTTTGATAAGTATTAAATAATTTATTTAATATTCCAACTCCATTTGAAGCATTATTTCTCCTTAGCATATGTTTAGTGGTTTTCAATGCCAAGACGACGGCTTCTTTGTTATCGATTTGTCGTAAAAATAGCGAGCAAAATTCACTTGAACGTACACATACAACATATGTACATATGTGAAATCTAATTAAAATCATATTACTCTGTGCACGAAGTTACTTGCAGCTATTGACGTTCACTGTTATTGCGGCAGTTCATTTTATTTTCTTACTCGCAATTATTGCCTTGTTTGGTTGTATGTGTATCATCTATCGACTGCTGCCATCATCCAACTGTTTTCAATTACCACAAACGACAAGCATTCAAAGTTTTTAATTTTGATAATTGTTGCTGATGGTTGTCAACCAAGAGAGAAAGAGACAGAATTGTCGTTGCAATGGCAACTAATTCAACTGCTGCAGCATTTTTAACGAGAAAGTGCAACATCGTAAACCATTCTCTATCAAATACAAATACGAAAACTCAAAACTGCTACTGCCAATGTTTTATCGGTCCTATCCTATGTTAAAAGTTGTAAATAAGGCTAGTAAGCGCAAAAGTTTGTCAGCAGCCAAACCAATTGCATTTAACTTAGTCGTACGTTGCTGTCACAGCTTGCCACTGCTTTGGCTGGGCAAATGCTGCATGCCGTACTTTATTTGCGATACACCAAAGCACATTGCTCTCTTTTATAATTACTACCATACATCTACCTTTATTTTCTTGATTCCTGCTTACTGATTGCCGTACTGTTCCGGTTGTGCAATATGTTTTTTTTCTACTTATTCGTGCCCTACCATAACCTCCTAACTCTCATTTTGACGTTTGTTAGCATTGCAATCGTATGTGTGTGTTACTGTGCGTTGTACAGTGTTGCTGGAGACACGTAACACTTTCACTCGCTACTTATGCCACTCCCTTCCGTTAACTTTACTTAACTAGATGACTGAGTGACTTAACTAAGAGTGACTGACTGCCTTCCAGTTAAGCCAAGTGCAATTCGATTTTATCAACTATATTTCCAACGTTGCCGTTAAGTTACCTTACTTGTCCTTCACAACGCTTTTTAAGCCACACATTTTAGTCTCATGCTGTGCGTGTGTCGCAATGTATAGGATTTTGCTGCTTTGTCGTGCAATTGGTACCTCCGTTTTTAATCCGCACGACAGTCGACATGACACCAGCAGTGAGAACAACACTACCAACATCACAGAAGTCATAAAAGCAATTTCCTTTATTTTATACACACTCAGTGAAGCGTCGAGTTTTTGTGTTGCAAAATTACGACTCAACGAAATATTTGAAATTTCTGTATAGAATTACTATATTTTATAGTAGTTAATTGTATTGTCTTCGCTAATGCTGCCTCTCCTCGGATAAATTACTTAAATTCACTGATTTGTTGTTTATTTTTTCATTTTATTTAGCATTTTGGTACTAAAACACTTATTACCAATTTATTGGACGACTAACCTTTATTTTATTCTGCAGTAAGGTGTAATTCAAAAGTTTCAGGACTTTTATTAAAAAACGAATATTATTTGTTTTTTTTTTGAAAAATTTATTGGTCGCCTTCAAAATAGTCTCCTTCCGCCTGAATACAACGTTTTGCATGTTCAAGAAGGTTATCGAATGACCTTTTTAGGTCATTTGTCGGTATAGAGTTGAGGATGGCGGTCGTCGCCTTTTGGATGGCATCAACGTCAGCATAGCGGTTTCCTTTCATGGCCAAATGTAGATTTCCGAAAGGGTTGATTGTTAAAATTTGATTTTTGGTCAAATAATCGGCCACATGCGTCGATCGATGAGACGGCGCATTATCGTGCAACATACGCCAACTTTCATCTTTGCGATATTCGGGCCAAACACGTCGAATATGTGCTACCAAACGCTTAAAAACTCCAAGGTAGAATACCACATTAACGTTTTGGCCGGGTGGAACAAATTCTTTGTGGATAATACCCTTGGAATCATAAAAACAAATCAGCATTGACTTCTCCAGGCGCGATTTTTTGGGTTTCGACTCATTTCTCATTTATGTCCTCACGACCACTTTGAAAACGTTTAAACCACTCGTGAATACGGCTACGGGATAGACAATCATCGCCATAAACTTATTTCATCATTTGATGAGTTTTGGTAAAAGTTTTATTAAGTTTAAAAAAAAAACTTAATGTTGGCTCTTTGTTCGATGCTCATTTTCCGACCGACACTACAAATGTAATGTCACATGTAGCGCGATCTCAGCTGTTATACAAGTCAGCTGCTATATAAATTTTATACGACAACACTGAAGAATACACAATTGAGGGATAACAATTGCAGACAGATGGCGCCACTAGAAGCCACGTTGTTTAAAAAGTCCTGGAACTTTTGAATAGTTCCTTGTACTCTACATTTTTGCAATTAAGAAAATTTTGTAAACATAACGCCTAACAGCTGATCTCTGCTAGAGAGTGTCATTGTTGTTTGAAACTTGTGGCGCGTGTGAACTATTATTTATATTACAATATATAAATGTTAAACAAGTGATAAGAATAAACACAAATGAAATGTGTATGCAAACGAAACGAACAATGCAAACTTACATACATACGTATGTACGTACATATTATCGTGTCGTGGGCTTAAAAACCGCCCATTAATTAGCAAAACGATCGTACGAATGCACAGTGGCGCAACGAGACAGCGCAAGGTGGTGAAGAACTTTGAGTGTAGTATTATGCGAAATTTTTATTTGTTTGGATATTTTCAAGTCAAGTTTTTTTACTGCATGTATATTACGTTGAAGACTGATAAATCGTCGTAGGCAAGTTCTGGCAAATGTAGGATCAACTTCCTTTACATAATCTCTTTATATCCTGAACAGGTTATATTATTTGTTAAACTCAAAAGGAAACGTCGGATACCTTTTAAAGTATATATAGTTTATATATGTATGTATATAAATGATAAGCGTGGCGAGCTAAGTCGATTTAGCTATGTCCGTCTGTCTGTCTGTATCCATCAGTCTGTCAAGTATTTACAAGTTTTTTCTAGTTAAACTATCGAAATGCATATGTACATATATATTTTTTAAATTCTGAAATGCGCCTCATGTTTTCTATTATCTCATGCCGCTCGTATTCCTCCACCAATGCATTTTAAGTGGCCACCCACGACAACGAACTGATGAGTATGTCTGCGAAGCACAGCCACTAGCAACATAATACATTTGGTTATGCCACTTCAATTTCAGAAACTCACAAATCACTGAACAGCGGCACACAAATTCCAGCTGAATATTGAAATAAAGCGAACACGCATTGCATTGTTGCTGCTGATATTTCATTGTGTATGTTGTCGTCGCATGCACTAAAACTAGTCGATACACTCGTCAAATGGATTTGTAAATTCAGATGACAGCGCGCCCAAATAACTTTTGCTTTTTATGTTGCTGGCACTCGGTTTTTTAGCCGCTATTGAAAATGACATTGTTACGAGCTGCTTGGTTGGTCTACGGGTTGCTTCATCAGCACAACACAATGTGTACTTGGGTGCATGTGCGCGCGCGTTGGCAATTCCTAGAGTATCACCATCATCATTATCATCAGCAGTTGCAGCAACTCTGGTAGTTCCGCACGACAGTAGCGCAGCAGTAACACATAACTACTCGGAGTGTTACTTAGTTGGCATTGCTGGCAGTTGCTGTTGCTGTTGCAACTTTGTTACAAAGAGACTATGTGCGGTATTATATTTTGTTGTTGTTCGCGATATCGTGTCAACCAGCCATTGAGCTATCAAAGTAGTTGCTGACTTACTTTTCTTCCTTTTTCGCATTGCTCTTCTTATCGCCGTTAAAAATTCGCTTTTTGTTCAATGGACTCTTTTCAATACTTCATGCGTTGCAAACAGATGTTGTTAATGGTTTATTTGTTTGCTTTTTTGAGTTAAGAGATAAAATGTTGTAGTTCATAATGTTGACGCTTTTGGTCAGGCATTTTTGTCGCTTTAAAAGTTGTTAATTTCATTTTGTGTTGGAATATTGAATACTTTTCTGGATCGTAACTTAAAAACAAATACTAAAATTTGATCGTTTCTAGCGTTGCTTCGGAATATCCGCGACTTCCCATAGGTCACACAAAAAGAATCTCGTTTTCGTTCTTTATTAGAAAACTTTTTTTTTCACTCTTTCTTATTTCGCTAGTTATGCCACAGATATTTGATCTATTTATTTCCTTGAAATTAAAATAAAAAATGTATCTTCTAACTGCGACAATTCACATGAGATTCGTTTTATAAACACATATTCTAAGTTTTTATAAACAATGTAACAACAGTATTGTCATTCGCATGCAATTTTAATATGTAGCCCAATAGTCTGCAAAAACTGTGTTTTTACAAGTTTTTTTCCATGAAATTTCGATGACTCCTTTTCCATGCAATCACTCGCAGGCTCTCCGCGCGCATTTTTTGCATCAAAAGTGTGCGAAGCTCAAAAATTGATTACTTGCGACTCAGACAATGGAGCTCACATAACGTACCGCATTATTTAATTCCACCCTGCTATCGTATGCTACCCCTTATCATGCGTAATGCTTTTTCATTATGAAGTTTCTGATTTGGGACTTAAACGCCACATTGTAGCAGTTTGGATCAAAGATCCTTCGCCTCTCTCACACATTATACCACATACTTAGTTGCTGCTGATTTTCTCCTACTTTGCTGTTTTAACGGACATTTTTTCATGTGTTTTTATTAATTTGATCGTTTTTTTTGCCTTTAATTTATGTTGTTGGTGATGCTTTTACATTCCATGTTGTTGGTTTTTTTTATATATATATACTTTTTTTTTATTGTTTTTTGTCCGCCTTGTTCAAGTTGAGGTCGGTTCATTTCATTTTGCTTTCACGTTCAACTCGGTTTCAGTTCAGTCGAGTGTGAATGCGAAATGTGCGCGCCAGCGTTCACTTTATATTCCGTCCCCACTCGCCTGTGCTTTGCAATTGCCAACCATACTGTAGTCTCCATCCAATATATGCCCCCCGCTTGAATCGTTGCGCATGTTTGCCAAGTGTGCCAACAACGATGCTGTCGTTTTTCATTTGCCGCCATAACTACTTCCTCCGCTGCGCCCCTTCGCCACATAACACACGCACACACACACACAGCCAACGCCGTACTTTGATCATCAAAACGACGGCAGCGGCAATGGCGACAAGAATTCATTTGTGTTGTATACGAGGGCAAATGCATGTATGTGTGTTTGTGTGTGTTTTCTGTGTTTTTGCTTCTACTCATTTAATGCGAACTCGCTGGCTCGTTCGGATGTTCGTTCGCTGTGCTCTGCTGTGTATGTGCCCGCCGTCTAGTTACTACAATCCCCATCATTGCCGCGGCGCTGCCTGACACCCCACGCTCGTCTCTCTATCGTCACGCCAACGATATGTAGTCATCGTCATCAGCCGCAGTGCTAGCACTAAAGGCAGCAAAGTTAGTGCTCACGTCAGTTTCAGCGCCGTTGCGATTATTGCCGCCGTGCCATTAGTTGTTCGTTGCTATTGTTGTTGCCGTTGATTGCTGCTGCTGACTGTGCTAGTGCCCCGACACAACGGAGTGCTTTGTAGTCGGGCCGGTGTGTACGATGAATTCAGTGAGCCAAACAGCCAGGCAACGTAGCAGCTAGCTACGAGTACATAGCTAGTCAGCCAGAGCTAACATTTCCAACCAGCTCATTTCGCTTTGCTTGCTTGTTTGTTGGTTGGCTGGCTGGCTGGCTAGCTAGCTGCCATGCCAATTCACATACACATTTCGAGTTTCGGTCGCAAAAATCGCTTGCCTCCCGTACACCAGCAGCAACAACAACAACAGCCACGGCAAGTTGCGGCAGTGGCAGTCTCACCAGTCAGCAGTCATTGTATTCATCGTCAGCAATGAGCAACAGCAGAACAGCAGTTAGTCAGAGCCGCCAGCACAGCCAGTTCGCCAACTCAGGCCGTCAGGCAAACAACCAACAACTTTGTGTGTGCTCAGTAGCAGCGGTATCAGCAAACGAATGACGAGCTAAGCGCACCAGCCAACAACAATTTCAACTGTTGAAAAACCCCGAGTTCCCGACAAACAAATGTCGCAGCGCAATGTGTGAATGGGCACAGCACGGTATAACTATGAAGTGGTGGAGCAAAGTTAGTCAGCTGGTTTGTTGGACGGTTGGACGGTCCGTCAGTGTGTCGGTAAAAATGGCACGCCGGAGAGTCGAACCAGCCAGGCAATGGTTTCGGTCGAGTGTTGAGCGAACGAACTTAGTCGTTGTAGCGATTTCGAGCATTATTTGCGCTACATGCCATTACGTGTGCCGACACTCCCTACGCCCGTTTTGCCTGTTTTTACTCTTACATTCGTACGTTCGCTTGTTCGCAACGTATGCAGAGTGCAATAGCTGTTTGCTGTTGTTGTGTACTCTGGGGCTTTTGCAGGCTGGCTCCATAGTTCTACGACTTAATGCTTTGGCTTGATTATTTCGTTCGTACAACGGCTCTGTTGTTGCATATAGGTGGTTTTAACTTTAGTCGCTTGTCGCACGTGAAATTCAATTCAATTTCAGGCGTTAAAGGAACTTTTGTAATGTTTTGAACACGAATAGGAGAAGAATTCCAATTCGTTCTATTTTATTATGTTTCAAAAGAGTGTGATGCTGCTTTCGGTTGAAGGGAGAAGTTTTGAGGACAATACACATACTTCTTTAATTTATAAAAACCAAAATATTGAAAACCAAAGAAGTCATGCGGTATGTAATCGTTTGAGTTATGAAATGAAATACATACAGAATTTAGCTAGTGAGATACATGAAAAGTAAGGCGTGTGTATCTATGTAATTGAACTTTTCTCTAGTCAAGGTGACTCTCCCGACTTTTATAAATTTAAACTTTTGTACTAACTACTTTCCACTTGAAGGCTCTAAGCTAAATGGTGTATACTCTGCCTAAGTAGATTGAATTCAGAGCGCAGTACTGTGAACGTTTAAATTTTGTGTTGCAATAAAGTCAAAAAAGAAACACCGTATATCGTATGATTTTGACTCGAGCTTATACAAATATTTATTCTCAGCTACGTTGTCAAGCACCTCTATTCGACGTAGTTTTTGCAAAAGGTTCAGGTCTTTGGCACGAGTCTAGCACGTTTCATACCCAAAATATTAACCAAAATGTGTTGGGTCGATCTATAAGAGATTTTGAGATCTTCCGTTATCTCAATGCTTTGTTATGTTATAATTTCGTTTGGTTCTGGCCCAAATAAACATGGACTCTATATTTACGTTCTTTTACATTATCAGCCTTATTCGCCGATACTGGTTTATTCTCTGCTTGTAATCATTTTTATTTTTTATTGTCTCTTTGTTGTATTTTACCTATATGCTGGCTGCTACAATCGTTTCGAACGAAAACTTTTATTTATACATATAATATATTTAAAACAAACTTCTGGAAAATACATTACGAAAGCGCTTCGAGTTTCGACCAATTTGTTCCATGCCTGCCACATGACAAAGTTTCTGCGGCACTAGTGTAAAAACTGAAACCGTAAAAGCAGCGTTGTTGTAGTCGCTGTTGTTTCAGTTTTTTTTTTTTCTTAGACTTGGTTTTTTGAGCGTTTGCATAAGCCACCCCCCACCCACAAATACTACTGGAAGATGGCGGAAAGTTTGAGTGTTTACTGGCATGTGGCACGGTTTAAGTATACAATGCACACCCACAAATATCTATGTATGTATGTATGTGACTGTGTAATAAGTGGCGTGAAATGGAAATAAAAGCTCAGAAGTGTTGCAAAGTTGTGTGGCGGCAACAAAGTTGCTACTTTATACATATTTGTTGTTGGTTTGCAGTAGCAACCCTCGAATTTTACTAACTTGAAGTGCATTGCTGAGAGCTTGCTGAAAAAATTAAGGCTGGCTTGCGGGATTGTTATGTAGGTGTTACGCACAAAAGTTTCCCATTATTTGCCGCCACTGTTGAGGCACTACGAAACCATTGTGAGTTCTTTTATTTCCTTCTTATTTTTCTTAAACTCCTCACACGTCACATGTTCTACGTTATGCTTTACTTTTGATGTCGGACATTGCTTTCGCTCGGTTTTTCATTTTATACAATTCATGAAAACCCCCTAACTGAATATTTGAAAGTATTTTTGAGTATTACTATTAAGTATAAAAACTTAAAATTTGAGCTACCATAACTCTACGATAACGGTAGATGAAAGCAAGCAAATCGTTTACTCAACGATATGAAAGCGGTAATGAGATCTCAGGACGTGCATAACCTAATTGTTCAAAGGAAATTGGAATGAGTTGTTTACAAAAGTAATGTTTAATCAGCTTTTAAAAAAATTTAAAATAATTGTGTAAGCTTCAAACTCATTTGTTGACGGCGAAAGCTTAAAATAACTCTAAATCATTATTGATTACCTTTTCCAAAAAAAACCGAAATAGTTTATGACACCAAAAAAATCGTGTTTACATGACGCTAATCTTCGACTGGCACTACGTTTATCATGGAATCATTTCAACAAAAACACCAAAATTCTCAAACACACCTTGAAAGATACTTGTCATAATTCTATACCGTTAGAGAAGTGTTTTCACAAAGCACTCGAAATCGCTTATAAACTTTGTTATGTTATATTCTGGTTTTTTTGCCTTTGCTATTAAAGTGCTATTAAATCTAATCAGAAAGTTGTGTGCTATTTTATTTGTATGTTATTGCCTTTCAACAATCTCCTCTGTAAAGAATATCTCGTTTCCGGTAATCTCGTTTCCGGTAAGAGCAACTATTGTGTTGCTTTTAATTCTATATCCTCTCAATTAAGTCGCCTCGAATGCCGCACACCTGTAACTTTATTGCAAATATCCGCATTTTCTTTCCACCGGTGCATATTCCTTCGCCTCCAGAGCAACTGAATCTTTGATACTAGTATTTGCTGAGAAAAGTGGAAACGCATTTTTTACTTTCAACTCCTTTCACAATGCACACACACACACAGCACACACACACATGTTATGTTAGTGATAGTCTAGTTATTGGCTAAGGAACGTACACTGTTCTCGCTTGCTTTGTTAACTGCCAACCGTTTGCCATTTGCTGCCCTCGTGCATCGCCGTTTAAAAGCTCTGTCTGCTCGGCCGGCTGCTGCCACTTCCGTGCCACACTAGAGGCAAACGCATACCGGTAACCGCACAAACATAGCGGCACTTGATTGACAGAGTGTATGCATTCCACTTGCTTTTGTTGTCTACGTGTATTTGTTGGCGCGAAATTGCCGTTGGTGCTAATAATAGCCGCACAGAGTAGGACAACAGCTGTAAGATTTGTTAGTCGCGTATGCCCCTGATAAGGTAAGCATAATTTGCTACGCTATTGTTGTTGATTGCAAAATGCTTGGACATTAACTGGAAATAGTAATGATGGCGGGAGTTTTTAATGTTAGCTTTTTATTTATTTTTTTTAATGTTTTTTATGCCACATACTGTGACTACTACACTTGTCAATTGTGACATGCATCACGGTCATGTATGGCTATGTATATTCTGCACACTCACTTTACGATCATCATTGTTGTTCTCCTTTGTTTACACTGCTCTCGTTATACGCTGAACAGGGTATATGAAGTTTGCCATGCTATTTGTAACACCTTGAAGGAAACATCAGATATCCTATAAAATATGTACATACATATATAAATGATCAGCTGAGTCGATATAGCTATGTCCGTCTGTTTATATATGTGCGAACTAGTCCCCCAGTTTCTGAAATTTTGCGCGCGTCTTTTTTCCCCCAAGAAGCTGCTCATTTGTCGTAACCGCCGATACCGGATCACTATAGCATCAGAGAAACTGATCGGTCAAAAACAGCTTCTTGTATGAAAACTCTGTACAACTCTCTAAAAAATAATATTGTATAGCGAGCGATTAACCTACGCCAAAGTATACATTATTGTACCAGTACCCATGTGTTCGCTTCTTTTCATACATACAGATGTATATGCATACGTAAGAATGTACAAAAGCCAGTCATAAAGTGCCAAATCTTTGACGCAACAACAACAAAAGAAAGGAAGACCTTAAACCTGCTCACTTCATTCGCTGTCTCCCTGCCTTACTGCCACCATTAAAAACAAATGACCCTTTTAATAGGGCGAACACAAAAACAGCAAAACGCTTGTTTGCCAGCAACATTGGCCGCTGGTGAGGAGGCACGTCAGCTGTAGCTTCGCAATGAGGAAGTAGCTATGTGGAGATTTTAGCTTGATTTGAATTGAGTGAAACTAAATGCCGCTGCATGTTGAGACCACAACTAACCGAAGCATTCGCTCGGAATGCGTGGCAGTTAGCCACAGCTTGGCATAGCATTCAGCCAGCAAAGCCATTACGCCGACTATAATTTCAATAAGCTGCAGAGCACATTTACGTACATATGTATGTATGTATGTAGCAACGGCAGCAGTAACAGCTGGTGGTCTGAAATTTTGCTGCTCTATGTATTTGTTAATCTGTCTTTTGGCGCACAGCTGACTCGATCAAATGACTAAATTGGTGGACAGGCATGGTTGCAGACCCCCACTATTGTTGTTAAGTTTAGGATAGATAATGTACATATAATGTCATATATGCGTAATATTGCATTTTGTTAAGGACTTTCTATGTATTTAGATAGCACACTATGTGTTTTTTTTTTCTTTTTTTTTATAAATCCCACTAAATATTACTCCATATGCACATATCTAGCCATAAACAGCAGCGTTGGCATGCAGGATGTCATAAAACGCAACACTGAGCTTTAATAAAACAGCGCACAGAACAAAGCAACAACAGCGTTGCATGCAGCGTTACCCATACGCTACTCACGGTCGAATGTCAGAATTCCGTGCACAGCTGTGCCTATAAAAACGCTTAACACAACACCGGGTGAGTGAGTGGGCGGCAGCTGAGCACAAAGGAGCTCATGTAGATGAGGAGCTGCTTGCAATAATATGCGAACACGCCTGCATTGTGGACTGCAGTGTGTGTGTAATTCAAAAGAAAGCGTGTGGTGCATGTTTACGCGGCGGAAATGCTGCTGGTTTGTGGGTTTAATGCATGGACAACATAATGTTGCAATTCTTTTACACATTTAAAACGATGCTACATTTATTTACGTTTGTTCTTTCATCCTTTCTAAGTCAGCATTGTATTTCCATACAAAGTCCGCGTGTTTGCTTTATACCATACAGCATCAGTGGCTTAGTATAATGCAGCAAAGCGTAGTGGAATTCAAGTTTAATTCGAAAACGTTTTATGATTTATGAGTTAAAATTCCTTGTAACCAAGTGTTGGAATTTAAAGAATTTTTATCGCGTTTGCTAAAATTTAATTTTTAATAAATAATACGCTTTCTAATGCCAAACTGCCTCGCAACTAAACTGCCCATGTAACAGGCATGAATGTCCACGCCTACTATGTTATAAATGTTCAGTGTTAAACCAAAACGATTTATTGACTTTGAAAGCTATCAGATTTGTGTGAGCAGTTGCCTTGGGTAAACATACACCGATGACTAACAAACAAAAAATGACGCCGCCAAAACATTTTTTTGCAAAACCACATTTGAATATTGTGGTTTCCAAAACTACATTTCAATATTGTAGTTTCCAATTTTCATAATTCCAGGGGTATTTCCTCAATGCATAAAAAAATTGCACAACTTTGTCTAAATGTACATATGAAAGTTTCGAACACAACTCAGGCATATCACAAAATATTTCTTGCTACGCGAGCGCTTTTCCTATGCCTTTACTTCTTGCAATCTTGGCATGACTATTGCTTTTTCAGTGGCATTTACTAAAACATTGTATATATGGTATATATCGCTTGCTGTATGCTTTATGTACGTATGAACATTTTGCCGTTATCCCTCATCCATATTACATAATATATTGAGTTTTGATTTTCCCTTCTGTTGTTGCTCCATTTTCTGTCATTGCATCCTTTATTGAGCAGTCGGTATGCGAATACTTGTATGATGGTATCTGCAATCACTTATCTGTGACTCTTACAAGTTGGCAATAAAACAAAGTAATATTTTTCAATTTTTCGCTAGCCCTTTTCTATGCCAACACTCGTTTGTTTTTACTAACCACTCAACTGCATTGCTTGGCTGGTCGGTCACATTATTGATATTTAGCATTTGTTGCCTTTGACGCTCCCAAGCGCAATAATTCTTACTTCTTTCACATGTCCACT
Organism: Bactrocera oleae; assembly: GCF_042242935.1. Lineage (NCBI taxonomy): Eukaryota > Metazoa > Arthropoda > Insecta > Diptera > Tephritidae > Bactrocera > Bactrocera oleae. The sequence continues at coordinate 20,960,361 of NC_091536.1, read as the reverse complement.
TAATCACAACCACTTCACTAATACGTATGAATGTAAGCTAATGTTAAGGGTATGCTTATTACACCTTCTGCGCAAGTTCCTGCTGTCCGAAAACCCACTTGAAATCACTTGCAAACTGTGTTGACTAAAAAACCCAAATCAAAAAACGCTCGCCACGCGTTTGTTTTAATTCAACTGTTTTCTGGTTGGGCTAGCTGTCTTCAACCTGATTACATTTTTGTATGCTTATTCATTATTTATAACGCTTGTTTCTCAAGTGTCTTCGAAGTGCAGAGATATGATAACTGTGCGCATAAGCAGTTTTTGTAGTTGAGTGGGCTGGCTTTTGAGCACTACGCACACTATGCGGTCGTGTATGTGCAGACGATTTAATGTTTTTGCATTTGGCGCGCAAAACCTTTAAACAGCATTATGGCAACTAGCACATTGAATGCCTCGATGTCTGTCTATCGATAAGGTGTGTATATTTGATTTTGTATGTGGTTCTGGTGTGTGGTGTTGAGCAGAAGTGGTTTGGGGCACTAATTGTGATAGCCGATTCTCATTGCACTTTTTTCGTTATCTTCTTAAGTGTCTTCTGCTTTGGTTATCCATGTTGTTGGCGAGTAGGCTCCACAACTCTGCTTGTTAAGTGTGTTCGTTTTTTAGTATATATTTTGTTTCTCTTTGATGTAAACGCATGGTGTTGAATTTTTAATGGAGCAATTAATAATTGATTAATTTGATAAGAGTGAATGTGTGGAGGGTTGATTAATCGATCAAATTGCTACTTACTTATAGGTATGTTTAGTTGCATAAAACAATAGTTATTACTTACTAATACAAACAGGAGTAGATCGTCAAAATAACAGCTCTATCCAGGTAAATTCCGGTCAGTAGAACCGGCTATTGTAGGAATTGATAAAATAATAGTGAAGTAGGTTTGCAAATGCATTTATTTTTATATCAACCAAAAATTAAATTATACGATGTATAATATTTATTATCGTGATATCTTGATATATGATTTTCGTAATGTATATACAGTTATTGTGTTTGCATATGCAAAAAATTGCTCAAGTTACTATTTGGATGGTACCGTTACATCTTACAACATTTTTTTTCATATGCGCACACACATAATCTAATTGGGTACGCGCCTGACTAGCCTGACCCCATAACGAACCTCAGCTTCATTTAATGCCGCCTCATTTAGCTTGTCTTCGACGTCTTCGGCCTCAAGCGCAGTATGAAAGAGTTTCCAACAAACACACTAACTGCCCTCCGAAGCGATCCTATTCAATTAAACACACATCGACCTTAAATGTAATAAACCTTCATAAAATACAATAACAAAAAAAAAGGTTGGGTGCTTTGAAGAACCATCACTGGCGACTCCTTTTCTGTTTTTAACTCGTGCAAGACAATTCAATGTTGCCTACTCTGCTGCTAATGACATCCCTCCTTCTTCGCTCCAACTAAATAAAGGCATCGTCGCACTTCCCCACTTTCCATAAAAGTAAATTTTTATCCTTCAGCTGTGGAAAATAGCCACTTTTTGACATTCCTTTCAATTCCTACCCCCTCAAATCCCACCGCGCCTAATAAGCGTTTCCTCGCTATAATTTTGCAAAGCAGGCAACCCACACGTAGTGGCTGTGAGTTTTATATCATATCGTTCGAACCATTTGCTAGCGTTTTAATTCACTAAGATTTATACATATATATGTACGTATATACGTCCGCTTACGCTCAGAAACTCTTTGGAGCTTTATGTTCTAAGCGAAAAAATATGGTATTTAGTCTTATTGCTTTCGTTTTGTTATTGTTTTTGCATTGGTGTTCAGTTTCTTCTGTTGCTGATTTTGCTATCATAAAAAATTATATTTTTTCTTGTGAGAACACGTTATTACTCGCAGTCATACTTCGTTTGTGTGCTTAGCTCACTCACTGGTTTTGCTAGGAACGTTGTTGTGTTATTGTGCGCTGTTATATATGTATGTGCTTGGCAGTATTCCGAGTATTTCTGTTTCTTTCAATACATGTTCGAATCCGCTTTACTGTCTTTTGTTTTGTATTGCCCGCTATTTTGTGTGTTGTTGCTATCGTTATCGTCATCGTCGCTGTTGTCGATGACTCTGTTTCATTGCACACCATACTGTTTGTTTTTGTTTTCAACTTTTCCCCTCCGCTAAAGTGACTGCTGGCTGAACAGTCACATCGTTCGGAATCGGTGTTGTCGCAGCAGTCAGCAAACAACACACAGCACAGAGTCCAACCAAGCAACCAACTAGGCAGCTAAACAACCGACAACTCAGCTTCGTAGAGTCATTCCCTGGTGTACTGTATATTCTTCGGTGTTCTATACTCGAACTGGTGTCAGCTCATTCTTGTTTGGTTAGTTAGTTCCTTGTATCTTTGTTGAATTTCTATGTGCCAAATCACCGTCACTCGCCGGTTTCTCGTCGATCGCATTATCTATGCGCCACGCCGGTTGCTTCCCATTCATTTCTTTGTTTTGTCTGCCTGTCACTTCGATTCTGTTTATTCATTTAATGTTTCTTTCCGAGCACTCAACCCACAAATCCACAGTGTTTGTGCTTTCGAAGTCTCAACATCGATGTCGCCCTATCTTTTACTTTTCTTCATATAAGTAATGCAAAACATTCTAAAGCTACTACCCCATGCTATTGTCGGACCGTCCGCCGTTCGTCGCTGTCAAGTTGCTTCGAAGCCGCACACCACTTTGCCCAACCAAGATTTATATAGAGTTTTATGTATGTGAGTATGTATTTATATGCTTACCATACCTACCGCCGCTTTACCTCCGCAATTTTATTATGCTTCCACTTATGCGACGCTTTGTGCCGTGCCCTGCCGTGCCACGACACAACCAACAGCCATAAGCCATGGGCCATGAGCCAGCACTCAACGTTTAGTCAGCATAAAGGTTTGGGTTTCGTCTTTTGGGCTCCATATGCTCACTCTATGCCGTGAGCGCTGTGCTCTGTGCTATGTGTGCGCTTCTGTTTCTTATCTACACGCCTTTGTCAACGTCAACAACGACTGCAACGACTACGACGACGACCATTCGATTCAGCATTGCTGTTTTCGTCGTCGTTCGTTCCCTCTTTACCATAAGTAAAAAGTACGTACATTTATAATGGTCGCCCGCCTCGAACCGTCAGGCAACCGTCATCATCACAATTCCTTCCACCACCGGCACAACGGCCAACAATCGAATCTTGAGTTTGTTCGGTCTTACTGTTTTATGTATGCATGTGTATATATCGCATTAATGTTTTCGTCCGCCTCGTTGCCGTCTCCTTTGCAATTTGACTCTTGCCTTGCCGTCGTAAAACATCATTTGGTTTATTTCATTTAATTTCATTTCTCAGATACCAAAAGTATACTCGCATTCGCCGCACTACGTTGTTTGTGCAAACAACAACATGCAGTAGGGGATTGTCGAGGGCACAGAAGGTGGGCAGATAATACATTTCGTACATTTGTTAGATTTTACGTTCGCTTCGCTTATTCTTCTTTACGGCAACATTCGTTGAAAAATATTCGTTTGCCAGCGCTATTTCTCGTAATTCATTTGAGTTGTCAGCCGTTTGAATGCTCTTTCGTTGTTATACGTTTCCTTTATTTTGTTCGTTCGTTTGCTGGTCGGACTCGTTGCCAGTGGCGGACTGGAGTTCTTAATTTTTCCTACACTCATACCCTCGTTTTTTTTTTATATACTTTTTATTTGTTTTTTTTTATCTCGCTTTGTTCGTTTAATTTTTATTTGTGCTCTGTTCTGCTGCTGGCTTACTTTTTCCCTGACTATTTGAAAATTTTCTAATCGACTTGTCATTTATAGTTTTTTATGGCTGGCTTGTGGGAACGGCGACGCCGAGTATTTTAGCGCTCTGGTATGGTCGTGCGATAAGTGGCCGTGGCAGTGGCCGGTTGTCTGCTTTGGATTGCTTGAGATATGCAAGTGGGCAATAAAATTCGCAAGAGGGAGTGTCATGTACATAAACTTACTAAAGTATGTTTCATTTGGTGGTGTCTGTTTTATATTTGCATGTTTTTATGTTTTTTTTTTGTATTCAATTCTCCAACAAGTGGTTGCAGCATGGCATTTGCCGAAAGGTCTCTCGATAAAATTTCTAGTAATCTCACGTGATGGATGAGTTTGTTGTGCTGAGTGATTAGGAATTTAGTAACGTGCAACTGCTAAGTTAAAATATAGGGCTATTTGATAAGATGCTCGATAGATTTTGTAGAAATCGAACTTTGATTTTAAGAAAACTTGTCTTTTTCTCGAGTTGCTGTTCTAACATCGACCTTAAAAAAGGATTTGAAGAAAGTAACTCTATTGACGTAATAACTTCATTCATAAAACTTCCATTTTTCACCTCCTTCTCTGATAATGCTTTAGAAACTTAAAACAAATTAATTTAGCGTAATGATGGTCAAATTTGGGCCTAGATTATATTGCCTCGTTGTTTTAATTATCGCATGTGTCATGTTTGTTAGAGATTCGGCCACATGCGGCAGATAATTTATTACTTCTATTTGTTTTCTGGCAAGTTGATTTAATAGTTATATTTTTGTTTATTCAACTGTAAAAAAACAATAATTTTTTTATTTTGCTTCACACTTGTTGTTTAGTATTTTGGAATTTAATATTTGATTTCTTTGCACTCTTTATCACTTAATTCATTAGCTAAACAATTTAAATGATAGTTTAAATTCCATATCCATGTTTTTATAAACATTTTAAAAATATGAAGCTAATAATACTAATAATTGGGATAAGACCTCTTTTAAGTTGTTTCAGATGGCAACTCTCGTTGTCTCAATCCACAAAACCCCAGTCGCTGCAAATTGTGAGCCGATAGTCGATTAGCAACGCCCCAGCTCCGTTCTATACGAGCTCAGACTTCATACATTTATACATCGGTTAGCTATACGATTTTGCTCTTCGCATCACCCGTTCGTTTACCCATTGTATGCTCCAACGCTCAGTTGTACAACGCACATATTGTACAAATTATTCCAACCGTCGCTATACTGAAATATTTTTAGTGTCAGTAGTGGCAGCAGGCAAAATCAACGACCGCCTGTCGCTATATTCGCTCAATTTATCAAAACATACATAAATAGTGTGTGTGTGTGTATATAACATTCTGAACGGTCGGTTTATGTCGAAGTAATGTTTAATAGTAATCGAGTTTTATACTGTTACGAGTATCACTGTATTTTTTAAACAATTTTCCGCGATTGTTTTAGTGTTAAATTTTTCTTTCTTTGATCAAATTTAATATTGTAAATAATAATTATTATTTATCTTGTACCGTCAATAGTGTTTCAGTCGTTTTTTAGTCGTATTTTTTTTTTGCGAATACTCACTTCATAGCTCCCCCTGCCGATGTCACGTCTCGCTTTATATTTTCCGCGCTTATTTCGCATGACTGCTGATGTTTTGTTTCGCACAGTGTCGCAAAAGTGAAAATATCATAAATGAATAAAACAAAAACTTGCTACTAAAATAAATAAATGCATAACAAATATTTACGTGCATACTTAAGCAGACTCGCTAACTTTCCGAAGTGCAGACAAAATCGTGTTTATAAACCACTAAATTTTAGGGCCCTAATATTTGTTCAGATGGAGAAGCATCTATAAAAGAATCGTTTCAAAAAAAATATTTAAAATTGTTATTATTTTTTTTAAATTAATATTTCTTTTTTCCGCGGAAACGATTTGTTACCAAAAATATGAGTTCTAAAATAATATTTCTGTAAAATCGTTAGACTTATCATACGTTTTCACATTCAAACATCCAATATTATTGTGGTTTGCTCGTCGAATGATTCTACAAAAATTTCTCATGCATATGATACAAGTATTTTTGTATTGTTGACTTGTTTGTTCGCTTAGGCATTCATTTGGTCGGTAATTTGACAGCTGATTATTTTGTCGGATTATAGCCGCTGTTATTTGATAATAACTGCATTTTTCGACAGTTTTTGTTGATGTTGCTCAATTTTATTGCTCCCTGAGAAAGTGTGTTTTTGTCTTTTTTTAAGTTTTTTTTTTTCTCTCTGACCGCCAAATCACCGAACTTGCTTAAAAATTCAAAAATAATAACCGAAGCACAAGAAAATCTAATAATATTGGTTGTTAAAGCGACAATAAACACGCGCTGACAGCAACAGGCGTGTTGCGTTGCAACGTTTTGCCAATTGCCAATTAGGAATTGTCGCCGACTCCAGTTAACGTTGATGCGGATGTTGTTTTACTGAAAATTAAATGTTATATTATGGCTGTGCTTTAGCGTGCGTGTTCGATTATTTAAGCCGCTTGCCCAACAATCTCTTCAACGACGTTGAGCCTACAACGGCAACAAACAATTCAAGTCAAATTCAGCCCAGTTAGCAAGTCAACAGTCTGAATTCTTTTTACTTACACTGTAAAATTGTTGCAAGCATGTGTTTGTGTTTCTTTTTCAATATAGTCGTTACTCATTCGATACTCGCATTTCATTCGGTAGTAAGTGGACCACATAGCCAGCCAGCCGGCACAGCTTAATTCTCTGTACACATGCAGTTTTTGTCGTTTCTAGCAAAATCACTTATTTATTATTTATTTTGAATAGCTTTACCTTTTTTATTAGCTTTCATTAATTAGTCAGCAGCTTTAAAATAAAGTTTTTCGTATGTAGATATATTTGTATCTTTTTAAAACACTTTGTAAATTTTTAATTTTTCTCAAATGCAATATACATTTCCGAAACCTATATTTTACTATAAAAAAATATAATATAATTTTTTCTCTCTTTAATATGACACTGATTAGAATAGATTTTTTGTTTTTTTCTCCTTCGCCTTGCAATAAATCAATAAGATATACTCTCAGTTTCATTGTTCTTTGACAAGTAACTTCATCACCAACGCCACAATCGGTGCTTGCCATGCATCATTTTGTTTACTGCAGGTCCTCGTTATTTATGTTATGAATGTTTGCTTCTTATTATATTTGACTCGAAACTGTCAATTTGTCACCCCATTTGTATGAGCATTGAATACAAACTATTTGTGGATTTTTTAATAATTTTTTTAACAATTTAGTAGCTACTAGTAAGGATTTTTTTTGTTCTATTGAATGAAAACTCGCGCATTTGTGGCATTTACGCACGTATGTGTTCCTAAATCAATAAGAAAATATTAAAAGGCTCTAAGTGCATGCGATGTTCTTTTTGTGAGTTACTTGGCTCTTGCATGCATTTTTTTTTAACAAACACATATTTGTTAAGCTATTCAAACAATGCTCACTGATTTTTCATATCTTTTTATTGTCGATATATTTACTGCAACGTCATCAGCGTCTCATTTTATTTATTTATTCATGTTGTTGCTCTGCATTTCTTGTCATGATTTATGACTTGACGAAAGCAACAACCACCATAGTAAGTGACAAATCAACCAGAACTGTCGAAGTTAAAGTCACATTATAATGGAAAAACCAAACCAAGCAATCAAACAGTTTGATTGACTGGACGCACCTCATCACGTACCACAAACACATTGAGAGTGCATAAACGACATAATTTTACACTAACACTGATGCTTACTTTTGCGAACATCTATGTTTTTCTAGTCTTTGTAATTAATTGCCTTGTAATTATTGACTTCGACTTGTTTTCAAATACTTTGATGATGTTAATTTTTTTTAGTTTGCTTACACATTACTTTGAGTTCGAATTTGTGTTAGTTGATACTCACGAATATATGGTGCTTACTTAGCGTACATAAACACTCGTGAATTTAATTATAATGCAAACATGTCAAGATAAAAGTACAGCTAGTGCCGGCCGGCATTTTTGCACCGCATTTTATCTGAATAAATGAATTTGTTTTTGTGTGTGTGTGTGTGTTTTTTTTTTTTTTATCTTTTCCAAACGCAAATTATATCTGATTGATTTTGATTATTTATTGCTCTCTGATTGAACTTGAAGAGAAGCTACCAATTGTTGATTTTACGAAATCACTTTTTATTGCTTTTAGGGTGTTTGCATGTCGTTATAATTAGTGAAGACAGCAGGTTGAAAAAATACAAAAGAAAACCAAATGATTTTTGTGTGTGACTTAAAAGTGATGTGTGTATGTATATACATGCGGAAACAAATTTTTTTATTTACACTTTGCGTAAATGGTTTTGTTTGTGACTGCCGGCTTTTATTGACTTGCGAGCGTGATACAACCGTTCTTGCTAATATACTTCCATAATCATTTCATACATATATATGAATTTATTAACTAACTCGTTTCCGGCTTCTTTGTGCAATAGTTTTGGCAATTATTATTATATTGTTTTTAATTGAAACATGTGCTTATCATTGTCCATATGTACGTATGTATGTCAGAAACTCTGTTACTGATTAAGAAAAACCTCATTGATATTTTGTCAGTATTTAATTTTAGCGCTGCACCCACTTGTTTCTGTAATTTTCACTTTGTAGTAAAATGGTTTCTCTGAAAAATATTTTTTTTTAATCTAAAATTTTATATGAAATGACAGCAATGAAAAAAGCATTTCGGGTAAAAAATCAATTTGAGAAAAAACTCTATTATTCTGAATAAGAATTGTTGACAAAAACAAAACTTAATAAACAAATATAGAAAAAGAATAAACCTACGAAACAACACAATACACATATATAAGAACAATAAAATTAAAAAAATAAAATAAAAAACAAAATAAAACGCGGGAGAAACATGAATAAAATTCTGCCTTGGGAACATTTCGAAAGTTTGTACAAAGTATAGTATCCGTTTCATATTGGAAATCTTTATTACTCACTTTTAAAACCAACATAAACCACTTCACCAATAATATTTTTATTAATACTTATTCTTTCACAGGAATTGATCGGCCAGAATAGCAACGATAGTTCGAGTGGCGGCGGTCACAGCGGCATGGGTTCGGGGCCCCCGGGCACACCAAATTCACAGCAAGTAATGCGTCCCACACCTTCACCAACAGGCTCATCAGGTTCGCGTTCCATGTCACCAGCAGTGGGTAAGTGTAAAACGAAATTCATAGAACAATCTTAAACAGCTGCATATGTACATGTATGATAAACTCTCCTAATTTAAACTTGTCTCTTATATTTGTGTAGCACAAAATCATCCAATTTCACGACCTTCTAGTAATCAATCGAGTAGTGGTCCTATGCAACAGCCTGGCGCTTCTGGACCTCCACCACCCCCGCCCCATATCCAAGCGACGCAAGGTGGCGGTGGTCCACAGCAACAACAACAGCAGCAGCAAATGCCTGCACAATCGCAATCTCAGCAACAACCTATCGGTGGTCCTGGTGGTGTGCACAACTCACCAGCTGGCGTTGGTGGCTCACAACAACAAGTTGGTGGTCTACCGCCAGGTGGTCCTGGCGCCCCTACAGGTCCACAACAACAACAACTTCCACCGAATCAAAGCTTAAATAGTATGTCAACACCACCTCCACAAGGGGCGGGTGGTGGTGTGGGCGGTTATCCACCACAGCCACATATGCATGGTGTCTATAAAATGGGTGGACCAGGGCAGAGTCCGGGTCCAGGACCGCAAGGTTTGCCGACTGGCTACCCGCCTCCACAACAGTCGCAGCAATATTCTCAAGGTAAGCAATAAAAACGTTTTGGAATATATATTTTTGATTATACATATATATATATAAATAAACAGAAACTTATTAATGTTGTTTACCATCACTCTTATCACTTTAACGATAGGATCTTACCCGCCTCGCCCGCAATACACACCCAGCGGTTACGCGCCCTCTCAACCGCCTACAAATCAACCAACCTCCGCCAATAGTATGCCCCCGGGTGGCGGTCCTCAATATCCCGGTCGACCAATGCCAAATCATACTGGTTCCGGTGGTCCACATGCGCAGTATCCACCCTATCAAAATTGGGTTCCACCATCACCACAAGGTGGACCCGGAGGTGGCGGCGCACCAGGCGGTGCCAGTGCTGCGGGTATGGGCAATCATGTACAAGGCAAAGGAACACCTCCACCCGGCGGCCCACCACAGCCACCTGGAGGTGGCTCACCGCGCCCACTCAACTATTTGAAACAGCATTTACAACATAAGGGCGGCTATGGCAGCGGTCCAGCGCCGCAGCAGGGCTATGGTAATGGGCCAGGCATGCATCCGGGTATGCCAATGGGACCACCCCATCACATGGGACCACCACACGGACCTACAAACATGGGTCCACCAACTAGTACCCCGCCACAATCGATGGGTGGAGTTGGTCCTATCGGTAGTATGGTGGCTGTGAGTGGTAATGTTGGTAGCGGTGTTGTGTTGTCCGGTGACGGCGAACACATTTCACAAGATAACGGCATTAGTTCGTCGGGTTCATCCACAGCATCGGGACCACATCCGGTCACTTCAGTGGTGACAACTGGGCCAGATGGCACACCTATAGACGAAGTTAGCCAACAAAGTACGCTATCAAATGCATCAGCAGGTGAGCAAAGTCACAGGAGAAAATGCATGAATTCAATTGGTTCAAAATAACTATTTACATATAATTTTAAATTATAATGAAATTTATTGCAATTTACAGCTTCTGGTGAAGATCCACAATGCACAACACCAAAATCTCGTAAAAACGATCCATATAGCCAAAGCCATTTAGCGCCACCAAGCACATCGCCGGTTGGTCATCCCGGACATCCAGTTGGACCCAGTGAAGAATATGAAATGAATTCACCACCAAATTGGACGCGACCAGCAGTAAGTCCTGTAAGTTGCTGCCATATTTAAGAATTAAACAATTTCTAACGGTTCTTATTACATATTTACAGCAAGTTTTTAATAGCCATGGACCGCCACAAGAGACTTTTCGTACATCGTCTACGAAAAAATCCGATAGCCTGTGCAAACTATACGAAATGGATGATAATCCGGAAAGACGAAGTTGGCTTGATAAGCTTCGAGCGTTCATGGAAGAGCGGCGCACACCTATCACCGCCTGTCCAACAATATCGAAACAACCGCTCGATTTATATAGGTTATATATTTATGTAAAAGAACGTGGAGGATTCGTCGAGGTATGCAAGGTGCCGTAGTAATTCCTTTTACTAACTTCTTTTTAGATTCACTACCATTACTACCTTCTAGTAGTACTACCACATAGCAAAACTACCCACCACCACCACCACCACTACTTATACCACTATCACTATTTTGTACAACTACCCACAAACTTAGCATCTGTTTAATACTCAAAAATTATACTAAAAAACGAAAGTTATGCATTGTAACGAATAGCAACATCACCAACACTAAGCTCTTTGCAAGATATTAGCATATCATCATCATCATCTCCTCGCAATCATTGACATCAACATCACCAGTCCTTCCACTGCATTAGTCGAGTGTGTTGTGATTGTTTTTTAAAAAAAATATTCCTCCCTTTGAACAGGCATATTAGAACAAAAAAAAAAGTCAGACCACACGGTCCAGCATTTAGAATATTTCATATAACTTCAAATATAAAGAATAATGAACAGATGTCTGGGCTTAAGGTGTATAAAGTATCTTTATCTTTTTTATTAAATATATGTTCCTATGCTTTTGGATATGCATGATTTTAAGCTTAAATTACAAAACAAAAAAAATCTTTCCAATTTTGGTCTTTACTTAACTGCCTTGAAAGTGCATGCCTACTTTCTAGTTTTCCTTTCTTTTTTTTATTGATGTTGGTAAATATTTTGCATTACTTTTGATACGTACTTCTGTTTTTTATTGAGAATTTCAAAATGTGTCTTCATTCATTTTGTGTTAAAACAATCGGTTTATATAAAACAGTAAGATTATATAAAACTTTATGTTTCTGCTTTTCATATTCCTTTATAATATTGTAGTATTTTTCTTAGAATCTCATTGCTTTGCAATATATTGTCATTACACTAAAAAGATGTCTCTTATGTATCTCCCAAATCTCATTAAACTTACATAATTATATATCATCCACCAATCCCTTTTCCTTCCTACTTAGTGTTGTAAATTACTGATTACTCTTGATTGATTTCCTTTCCCACGGTATGTAAGTAGCAGTGATATTATTTTATGTGTTCCACTAAAATTTCTAAATCTCCATGTAGTTTTTTCATATATTTTATATAATTTCTACTCTTATGAGTTTTCCAATGTACCTTTTTTCGAACTATCTTACTAAAAACATATATTTTAAGTTATAATTATTACGGAAAATATAGTTTTAAGAAAAGAAGCAGCTGTTTGTGTCAATGATCTCTATCATTGCTTGCTTGCAATTCTTTTTTTAAACCAATTTTTAATTATTTACATTTGTTATACAAAATATATATTTCATATTGGTTATGTTTTCAATTATACTAACTATATATTTCTCCTTCGTTCTATAAACAAAAACTTCAACTTGTTATGTTACATTTCGTCAAATACTAAAATAAACCAACACAAAAGGTTACGAAAAGCAAAACATGGAAAGATATTGCCGGTTTATTGGGCATAGGTGCCAGCAGTAGTGCTGCTTACACCCTACGCAAACACTATACAAAGAATTTGTTGACCTTCGAGTGTCACTTCGATCGGGGCGACATAGACCCGTTGCCCATCATTCAGCAAGTGGAAGCCGGCACAAAAAAGAAATCAACCAAAGCCGCTTCTGTACCATCGCCAGGTAAGAGAGTGCAAATTTTAGATTGTAAACTGAAGAGTAGAGTAAAATTTAATAAAATTGTTTAAGCTTTTAGTATGAACAATAATATATTAGGCATATTGTACACGCAAATATGTGCATTCCTTATGAATTTCACTCTAACGATCATTATCTATAGTTTCGCTTTAGAAATATATTTTCAAATTCATTATTATTACCGTTGTGCATTGTTTTAATTGTAAATTTATCAATATTTTTATTCTAAAAAAAAAACCCACAACTGAAAAAATTGGCGGTGCAATTGCGCTGGAAAATACAAATACATCAACAATGTCAGCAGGCTCCTCAAATTCTCAAGATTCATTCCCTGCACCAGGCGCAGCCGCCAATGCATCGATTGATGGTTATCCAGGTTATCCGAGTGGTTATCCCGGCACAGCTGGGCCACAGCCAGACTATGGTGCGGGTGGTGGTCAAATGCAACGACCACCCTCACAAAGCAACGCACAAACCCCACATGCAGGTAAATACAAACAATCACATTTTCCGTTATTTTTTAAGACTACCGTAATCAGTACTGTGCGAATATGTAGTACATTTTTGCACCACAGTTTTTTTTATACAAATATCAGTTATAACTACTACGTCTTAACCAATAACCGAAAATTAAAAAGAAAAAAAATTGTAACTATCTTTTCATTTACCAACAACAATTACAATCAACACGGGTCAAACTTAAATCGATTTTAATTAGCTATTTAAGAGAACAAGCACAAGCTATCCTAAAGTTCATTTTAAGCGTTTATAATTTGTTTCTTTTATATATTTTTCGTTGCAAAACTAAAAACAAAAGTTGACCGATTTTTCTTTTAATTTTTTTATTCTTATTTTGCAAATCTCTAAAAACTTTCCTACTCATCACCAATCATCAAAATCATCATCACATCACCAAACCCACCATCACCATCAACAACATATTTTTTTCTTTGAATACCATCCACATTCGCAACAACGAAAAAACAATAACCAAACCAAAATCATTAAATCATCACAACAATTCATCTCCATCACGCATCCATAGGCAATACTCAAACAGCAGCAGTTGGTGATAATATTAGTGTGAGCAATCCCTTTGACGATCCGGTTGTGGGTGGTGGTGGTAGTGGCAATAGTAGCGTCAGCAATGCACCACCGCCGCCCCGTGCCTCCCCTTATCAACAGGGCGCTGGCAATGCTTACACGCCGGTGTCTAGAGCGCCAGGTATTCATTTTTTCGATTATTTTTTATTTTCTTGTGTAGTTTTCTAAAATTAGTTGCTTTTCGTTTTGCATTGTCCTTCTGTTTGAAAACAATTTTAACTATAGAACACATTTCGTACAATTTCGATATACACTCTACGAATTGCTTTTATAATTTTGTGTACTTTTGATATAACAATTTTTTGTGTTTTTCCTTCAACTTCATATCATTATTGGCCTCTTCAAAAAATATAATTTTATTTTCTTCTCCTTATTGCATATCTCTGTTCTAAGATTAACTACTCATTATAATTGATACATGCATACCTATTGGCTTTTAGACATTTTTGCAGATACGATATACACGTATAACATATATGTGTTTAGATTACTACTAGCACAAAACATTCAGATCATTTTATTTTAAGAATAAACGCAAACAAAACCAAAAAATATATATATAAGTTTTCAAAATTGAATTGAAAAAAACAGATTGCAATATTGCGTGTCCCAAAAAAAAAAACAGAAAAAGCATTAACTTCGTGGACACAGAAGCTATAATAGGCCTTGATTTTGATCGATCAGTTTGCATGGCAGCTATATGCTATAGTGGTCCTATATCGACGGTTCCGACAAATAAGCAAATGGATTAGTTCGCGTATATACAGACAAACAGACGGACGTTGCTAAATCGTCGCAGATTATTTATTTATTTGCTTTATAAGGTCTCCAACGTCTCTTTCTGGGTGTTACAAACTTCGTGGCAAACTTAATATATCCTGTTCTGAATATAAATAATAAATATATATATATATATATATATAAATATCGTTATTGTATCTAATCGACATTTCCTATTTTTTATTTAAAATCAAAATTAATCCTCGTGAACATTCCTAAATAACATACAATATAAAAATCGGACTAATAATTTAATAATTGGCTAGTTAAACTGGAGTAGACGAAACATATGCATTTATGTGTGTTCTTTAGACGGATTATTGTCATTCTATGTTTTCGTATATTCTTTAATTGCACTTATATTTTCTCTTAGCCATGTATTATTATATAATATATATATTTTAAACTTTGTACCACGTCCAAATATCTCCAATGTATACCTCTTATTTTCTTTTATTAATAATAATTTCCGTATGTTCCCTCTTATTCGCAGGTTCCCCATATCCGGGTCAACCAGGTGCTTACGGTCAATATGGTTCAAGTGATCAATACAATGCCACTGGTCCACCCGGGCAGTTTGGCCAAAGCCAAGGAGCACAGTTTCCGCCACAAAACCGAAACATGTACCCTCCTTATGGACCAGAGGGGGAAGCGTGAGTGCTATTTTCTCTACTTCTCCATACATTGATACCTAGTAGCCCATATCTTGTTAACTACATAACAGATCAGTTATTACAAAAGTATTGTTTTCTAACACATTATCCAGCATACCAACTGGCTAATTAATTATTGGAATTTAACTGATTGTTCCATATTATATGTATTAATTTGATTTTCCCCTTTCTCCCATTTAGTCCTCCACCTGGTGCAAATCAATATGGCCCATATGGTAATCGTTCATATGGTCAACCGCCACCGGGTAGCTCTCAAACACCTACACCGCCTGGATCGGCAGTAGTTGGAACTGCTGGCTCACCCACTGGTGGTCCGCAAGCGCCAGGCGGCGGTTATCCGCCAGTTGCTCCAACTCAACAGGATTATTATAGGCCGCCCGATCAGGTTAGTTACAAAGTTTTTTTTTTAATAATCAAAACATTTCTTACTGCTTTTACATTTACTTTATTTTCACATTAGACGCCGCAACCACGTCGTCATCCGGATTTTGTGAAAGATTCACAACCATATCCAGGTTATAACACCAGACCGCAATTATACGGTAAATATTCCATTCTACTGAACTGTCAATTTCTCTTATGATAAATCATAACTGTTTATATTTAAAAATAAAATAAATAGGAGGTTGGAGCGGTTCACCGCAATATCGTGGACAATATCCTGCACCCTCGCCGCAAGGTTGGGGCAGTGCACCGCCACGCACAGCCGCACCGCCTGGCGGTGGTCCACTTGGACCTCCAAATCAACAGTCATCAGCCGCCGTGCAATGGGAACATAATCGTTATGGCCCCCAACAGCCTCCACCTCCGCCACAACAGCAGCCGCCATACCAACAACAAGGTCAGCAGCAACAGCCACCGCCGCCACCACAGTGGGCACAAATGGCAGGCGCCGCACAGCCACCACCGCAAGCGAGCGCACCTGGAACAGCGTTACGGCCTTCTAGCGGTGGTCCACAGCAGCCACCACAACAACGCCCCGGTATGCCACCACCACCCGCCCAGCAACTGCCTGTTGGCCCGACGTCCAGTCAAAACATGACAAAGCCACCTTTTGTGATGCCACCGCCACCTCAAGTTGGAGGCACAGGTTCTCCTACTTGTGGTCCACCACCATCCATAGCTCCACCTAGCACGGTTAATGCGATGCCGTCAGTTATGGGCGCGCCTATTGTTGGTGTGCCTAAGCCACAGGTGTCCGCCGTAAACTCCGTACCACAAGTCGGCGCTTCCGGCCTCCCACAATTACCAGCACAACAGCAGCCCCTACAAGCTCAGCCACAACAACAATTTCCAACTCCTGCCGGCACCCAGATCATTAAAAAGGAAATAATTTTTCCGCCGGATAGCGTTGAAGCCACCACACCGGTGCTGTATAGACGCAAACGTTTGACTAAAACCGATGTTTGTCCGGTGGATCCATGGCGCATATTTATGGCAATGCGGTCCGGTCTATTAACTGAGTGCACTTGGGCGTTAGATGTATTAAATGTGTTGCTCTTCGATGACACAACGGTACAGTACTTTGGGCTGGCGCACTTGCCTGGCCTGTTAACTTTACTTTTGGAACACTTCCAAAAGAATCTCGCAGAGATGTTCAACGATTGCGACACGGACGCTGATCATCATCGGGGCGGAAGTCGAAGTGCACGTATAGTACAAATCTACAACCGCAAACAAAAACAACAACAACATAGAATCAACGAAGCCGTCGAGTGTAACCACGATTACGACAAATATAAGTCGTTTCAAATGCCAATGATCGATGATGACGACGAAGATGAGGGCATTGATTTAGGCCAGATACGTGTGCTACCAAATCCTGAAGAGAGAATAATGCTTCTTTCGCACACACCCAACTACACAATGATGTCGCGTAAGGGCTTGCCAGTACGTCTGCAACCGGCGGAAGATGATATTTTCGTATCGAACAGACAGAAAGACTGGGACTCGGAGGAAGAGCCCATTTATGAGCAGACAAATGTGACCGAACCTACAGGTTGGAGTTGGACCTATGGTTTTGCGGATCGCAATGCCCAAGATGGCATTATCGACGTGTTCAAGTCGGAAATTATAAACATTCCATTCGCACGTTTCATACGTGGCAGCAACGACATGAGCTGTAGCAGCAGTACAGGTGCGACCAAGTCGTCAGTGAAAACTAATGCAGAAGATGCGAAAAATGCTGGAACCAGCGAAATAAACAGTAAAACTGTGAAAAGCGAGCAAATGGAAGACGAAAGCTGTCCGGAGGATAGTAAAGTGGAGCATGCGTTTAACAAAAAGCGACGATTATTCAACAACAGCAACAGTAATAACAGCAGCAAACACGGATCCATCGTGGGAATAGGTGGCTGCGAGGCTAGCGGTGCGAAGAGATCTAAATTGAATGACGATGAAATTGCATTTGCGCAACCTGGGCTCATCAAAAAAGAGCCGTCCGATATTGCGCTCGCAGAGAATTCATCAACCGCAACTGATAGCGACTGTCGCGAGGTCGATATGGAAATTGAGCTACTGCCCCAGCAACGTCTAGGTAATTGCGACGGTGCTAATGTTCCGAAGAACTTTGACCCGATATCGACAGTGCGAGATGCTGCACAGGTGCTGCAACGACGCCGTGCATCCACAGTAGAAGAAGAGTGCTATACACGTGACGAAGCCAGTCTTTACCTGGTAAGCGAGTGTCAAGATGCGCTGGCGCGTCGCTGTATCTGCCTGTCAAACATCTTTCGCAACCTGACATTTGTGCCCGGCAACGAAACACTCCTAGCTAAATCACGCCGATTCCTCGCTATCCTTGGTCGCTTGCTGCTGCTCAACCATGAACACTTACAGCGAACGCCAAAGACGCGTAACTATGATCGCGAGGAAGACACTGATTTTTCAGACTCATGCAGTTCACTACAAGGAGAACGCGAATGGTGGTGGGACTATCTAGTCCACATACGTGAAAATATGCTCGTCGCCTTGGCGAATATAGCCGGCCATTTAGAATTGTCACGCTACGATGAGCTCATTGCACGGCCACTGATCGACGGTCTCCTTCATTGGGCTGTGTGTCCCAGTGCACATGGTCAAGATCCATTTCCATCTTGTGGTCCTAATTCTGCGCTTTCACCACAACGGCTAGCGCTCGAAGCACTCTGTAAACTTTGCGTTACAGATGCCAATGTCGATCTCGTAATAGCGACACCACCGCATTCAAGGCTGGAAAAGTTATGCGCCGTTTTGACACGTCACCTGTGTCGCAATGAGGATCAAGTATTGCGCGAGTTTTCCGTTAATCTGCTGCATTATTTAGCCGCCGCGGATAGTGCTATGGCACGAACAGTGGCGTTGCAATCTCCTTGTATCTCATATCTTGTGGCGTTCATCGAACAAGCAGAGCAAACAGCTTTAGGCGTGGCCAATCAGCACGGAATCAACTATCTGCGCGAAAATCCCGACTCGATGGGCACTAGTTTGGACATGCTACGACGTGCTGCCGGCACTTTACTACATCTGGCCAAACATCCGGACAACCGATCGCTATTCATGCACCAAGAACAACGTCTGCTTGGTTTGGTGATGTCAAATATACTCGACCAACAGGTTGCATTGATTATATCCCGTGTATTATTTCAAGTTTCACGTGGCACTGGTGTAGGGGGACCGTCGACGATGCCGTCACTGGAATATCGCTTCCAACAACGGCACACCGAGGAGAAAATCACCACAGGCGAAAAGCACCACGTTGCCGGTAGTATTGGTGGCAATGATTTAAAAGTGGAAAATAAAGTGGAAACAGTGTCGACTGCAGCTCCAGTAACAACAAATCCGCCACAAACTGTGGCAACTGTAGAAACAGCGACACACACCACCACTCAAGCAGTAATAAGCGATATTAAAAGTGAGGAAGTACCAGCAACTGCCAACGACACGAACGATGGCAGCACCATCAACGCAAATGGTAAGAACAGCGCCAGTAGTGCGAGCAACCACAACGTCAGCGACAATAGCAGCGATCCAGCATTCATTCATAAGTTGCCAACAACAGCATCAATGCCTACAGTGCTGAGCAAGTCGCAAAACGCCTGCGCCACTGTCGATGATAACAGTAACAGTAGTAACGCTCTGGTGCCCGCAGCGGCTTTGTTGAATGATGTCAGCAATAGCAGCACCAACAGCAACAGCTGCGGCACGGTAAGCAGTAATAGCAATAGTAATAGTATAAGCAGCGGCAACAACAACACCAGCAGCAATATGCACATAAAAAATGCGATTGAGAACGCCAACGTGAATACACTAGGAGCGATGGCTCCTGTGCTGACCAACAGTGAAGCGAGTCATTTGCAGCCAAATCTGCTGAGCAGTAACGGCAATGGTAAGAATGTGATCAGCGCAACTATACCCACTATTAATGCCGCATCCAATACCAATACAAATACCAGCAACAACAATGGTAATGGAACGGACAGTCGAACCAATGCGCAGCCATCTGCAGCGTTAACGAGTGCATCGACGCAATCGCCACCTCCGCCACCACCACCAACTGCAAACGCAGCAGCAGTCGCAGCACCATCCGCACCCACAGCTCCACCAGCAACTACAACAACAGCAGTTGCGTAGTACATGACGATGTTGCCGACGTTAGCAGCTGTGCCAGCAATGTCAATGCTACAGCAGCAGCAGCAACAAGAACACGTACATATACTTGAACAACAGCATTTGGGTATGGAGCATCATCATTTACACCACCAGCATCCACATCACTATGCCCAGCTCGATGAGCACTATCAACAGCAAACGGCTGCGCCATCACCAACACAAACACCTACGCAGCCACATTACCATCTGCCGCCATACCACTATCATTGGAGCAAGCAGCAATCACAGCTGCAGCCACCAACAGCACATCCTCAACCTCATCAGCCGGAAGATGCACACTAGATGTCTCTGTAAGCGTGAATCGTAAATTATTACAACAGAGGAACGTAGCATTCATAGCGTAGTAGAAACTAATGATATAACGGTTATAACGTGTATGTTATGTTATAGTTCAATGCAAAATGCGGAGATGATTTAGTTGTCGTAGCGACATTTGAATGAAAAAAAAAAACAACAAGCATTTGTCAACCGCGCGTCGCTGCATCTCTCTCCGCCTACAGTTGTATATGTCTAGAGGAAATAGCAAATAAATTAAATATATATATATATATGATAATGGTGATCAACCCTGTAGATATAGTAACATGAGTAGTATTTAGTTTGTGTAAAGAAAAGTATGTCTCACTTTTTGTATTTTTATTATTATTAATATTTTTTTTGTAATATTTTAAGATACTTCTAATTTCATACCTATGCTGGGATATAGAGTTAATAGAAAGAAATATCAAACAACATTTGACAAAAACATAAAAAAATATGCATTACTAGCACATGACATAAAGCGACTTAAAGCTAACTCTACGCTAGCGCGCTAAGAGGAAACGGAAACTGGATTCAAAAGAAGTAGAGGTTATAACACGATGTATACAGAACCGTTGAAATCGAATAAAATGTTAAAGGCTTTCTCATTGGAACCTATCCAAAGACCAAGTATAGCGGTCCTGCAACTCAAAAGCGGCGCGCAAACGTTTTAAAATATTTGCAGAATTTTTAATATACACATACTTTTGCCCACAATTATTTAATGTTCGAATTATCAATTAATAGCAGCATTAATTTCGCTTAGGGAGCCACACACATGTAAATAGTTAAAAATTATTGTTCTGACTCAAATCTAGCATTGAAAATCTGCAATAATTGCATACTTTCGAAAGGTTTCGTTTTTTTTTTGTTTTTGTTTTTGTTAATATTAATCGTTTTTCGTTTTTGAAGTGGTAAAACTGCAATTTGTAATTTGAATCACACCATGTGATTGTGCGAAAAATGCCTTATTTTGCAATTTCGTGTAATTCACCAAGCAGAAAGCTAAAAATCTGCACTAGCTAGAAAAGGAAACTATTATTTAACATAATATTTGCATTATTTATTAAGAAAATCCAAAGGACTGCACAGCTTCTAGCTTTTGGTAATCTTCGTATGTTATCCAAAATGACAAATTTAACATTGTTCTTACGTTTATATCTACTTTTTGTTAATTTTTTTAGTTTAAGTAAATTTTTTTTTCTTGTTTGTTAATTTTTTTTGTGTTTTTAAATTTTTTTTTATCAAACAATTTTTTTTTTATTTTTTTTTAATTTTTTTTAGTTTTTTTATATTTTTTTTTATTAATTTTGTCACATCCTGTTTTTGTGTTAAAAAGTTGTACTGTATACTATAAAGCAAATAAATTAATTTAAAATTGTCCACTTGGCGTACAAGCTTTTATCTTAAACCTGTAAATATGGTTTCTAAAAAACGGTTCTCATCTTAATTTCGCTTACACACGTCGCCATAACCACACCATATAAACAAGCGCACATGCCCTAGCGAAATATCATAGTATATGTATATTACTGGAAGCAAATTAAAGATTATACAAAATGCATTTCCTCGATACTGACAACCAATGCAAATTAAAAATTAATTTCTTTCATATTTATTGATGGTATTTTAAATATATGATTCGTGTATAAATAGTATGCATATAAATATACGCATATGCAAGTATGTAGGTATACATTAACGAGCAAATAAAACTCAACGCAAAATGTGCATGTAAAATACTAAAAAAAAGAATAAATCTGCAACAAAAACAATGAAAAAAAATGCAAATGTAAAACTGTGCTTAATATGCAACATAAATGATAGGAAAAATATTAAGTTAATTTCTATAGCTATGTCTAGCTTTTAACTTATTAAATTATATACTATTGTAAAACTAATGAAAATAAAGGATGTAATGCAACGCATAATGAGAGTAAATGATGAAAATAACACAAACAAACACTGCAATTTCAGCATTAAAAAAAGAATTATCCATATATATATACATATAAAATGCTTAAAACATTAACCATAAAAAATTAATGTTAGATATGTATACAAGTATATATAATTGTATATGTAGTAATGTATGTAGCTGTAAATCAATATTGCTTACAACTGATATAAATAAAACTAATATTAAATATTAATTGGAGCTACTACAAAAACAAAAACTGAGATGAAATCGGAAACGGAAACGTGATAGACGGTGTACAGTTTGTGGTCTAGTGCAATCAACTTGCAAAATAAAAAAATAAATAGATATATATGTATGTATATGTGAAAACGGTAGATTGACAATTGCGGACGTGCGTTATTTGATTTTATCGACACAAACTTACCAGAACTTTCATTATTAGGCTTAGTACAAGCACAATTCGTTGCAGATTTGCATGTTGAATGCAACGTGACTGTTATTTGGGGGCTTTAGCTGTTTCATTGATTCAATTGCGTATTGTTGCTACAAACTCAGCAACGACATACGTTCAGGCAGGATTTAAATAAATAAAATGGCTAGCATTAACTTTGAATTTAAGTGGGTAGATTGTTGTTGTAAATGATAACTGGCGGTGGCTTAGTTTATAATATTTAAGATACATGTGTACATACCATACATACAAACCAACATAGGGAGTAAAAATCCAAGCAAAACAGCTGTTTGATTGAGTAAATGAACAAGAAAAATATGGTCGTATTATATGTAAGCGTGTAAGAAGCACAAGCAGCTAATCAACTTAAATCTATAAGTTACCGAAGTACGCGCTAAAGAAAAATAAACAAAAACAAAAAACAAATATGATAATATTATATAAAAACTGCAAATGAGAAAATAAATTAAGTATGATATCAAGTAACTTATTAGTATTAATAATAAAATACAATAAAAGCATGAATGTGTTAGCATTAGTGAAAGGACAGCTGACTGTAGACAGGTGTTGTTGTGTCAGTAGTTCATTGTGTTAGTAATACCTATGTGGATATATACAGACAAACAAACAAACAAACAATTAAAAAACATGTAATTCATGTAAAAAAAAGAACTACAACAACAAAGAAAACAAAATATACTAATTAAAACTAAATTTACTAGAACTAGAATTTGCTTACGAATGACGCAGGAGCTGACGTATTTGTTGTTTAATGCACAAATGCGTGTTATATATATATAGTGTATACAAACTTACATAAATACAAAATAATAATAACTTCAACTTAATATAAAATTATAATTTAAAATAAAAGCTGTAAATGTAATGATTTATTGTCAATTTTTTTTTAATAATTTATATTTTAAGTTATAATTTGTAAATGTTTAGTAGTAACATATTAACTTACATACATATACTACATGTATTCAATTGTAATACACAATACAATTAAATGATTAAATACAAAATACAAAAAAAAAATCACGAGTATTTACATATATATGAAACGTACTTTTGATTAGTTATTGAGAAAATGGCGTGTAAAATGTAACACAATAAACTGCACACTTACATATGTGTGAAAAATAATTTTCTTACACTCATGCTCTACATATATACATACACAAACAGGCACCAAATAAAACAACTCCCGCTATGATTCATATGTACGTGCACCAATATAAAGTTAAAACTCGAATACATTAAAATATGTACATAAATCCATATAAGTGTGTGTGTTGTAAATACTTTTGATTGTACATAAGGGTTTATGAAGCGAGCAGCAGCCGCTGGGCGTCAGTCGCTTATGGCAAAAACAACGAATGAAAGCTGAACCGTTTGCAGTACGAAGAGCTACCAACTTCAAGTCTACACTCGTGATTGGAACCAATTCATATTAGTATGGTTCATTAATAATTTGGAAGTAATTTCTAATTAGATTTACTTATGTTTTCTGCGTTGCTTCATTGGAGGACAATAATAACGGTTTCTGTTCCCACGTTTTAACATATGCAACAGATTGTCAGTGTCAAAGCGACGCTTTATATTCGGAAGTATTGTTTAAAATATTAAAAACAGAAAGTTTTTATAAACGGGGTTGCAGTGAGTGGTTGAGGATGTCACTGAAAGATTTGCAATAATGTTGAAATATGTTGTTGTAGCGGCAGAATTCTGCCGAGTTGACAGTCCTTGGTCGGATAAAAATTCGGTTCGACTGCTGTGGGAACGGAGTGTTGTAATATGTATACGAATCTCAATATGATGTACTATATTTTTCAAAAACAATTTTTTTTTACTAGAAAATATATGTTACTACTATATGGCTAGTGTGGTTAGGAAGACGAATGAAATAGTCGTCATAATTGCGTATTATATTTTTTTCATCCTGATCATTTCTGTATGGACGTTTGGTACTCTGAATGGTAAGCTAAATTTTATTATATTTTAATTATTGACAGTTGAAACAAACTGCAAAAATACAAATTACGAATCTTTTTTGTTTTTTATTATTTTAAAAATTACATATATTTTTAGTTTTATTAATATTTTTTGATTAACTTAAAATGGAGTATTTATTTTACGCTTTTTATTTATATTTATAATATACATTATTTTTTACATTGCATTTTGGTTTTATATCTATGTATTACATATATATATTGTATAAATTATATTTTTTATTTTTAATTTTTTTAAGTTAATTTCTTTGGACTTGAAGCTCGGTTTGAAGCTAAACGCGGCATGTAATATCAAAATATAGCAAATATGCGCAAAATGACCGACTCGCGGAAACACTAATTAAAAGTAGGAGCGTGGATGTGGTAATCGATTAAAATTTTATGCATTGGATGGTATAAGTCGTTTTTCTAATAATTAAAGTAAACAGCTGTAAAAATGTAAAGTATTAAAATACACTTAACATATAGTAATTACAAAATAAATCGAGTGTTAAAATATTTGTATGTGCATTTTAAGAATATGTAATATATTAAATGTATAAAAAAAATAAACATATATGCAAACACAGATGTACACAATATATTTTTTATTAAGACACATATTTAATTTAATTTAAAATTGAGGCAACTAGAACGAAGTGTATAGATATTTATAACTTCTTTGAATTGTTAATTGATGATGATTGATAAACATTAAAACGAGCGTAATAATATGCTTATTTTGCTGCATATAAATTGATCAAAGAATATTATTGCATTTATATATTCGTATATGTACATGCAAAAATATATGTACTTACAAATTACCTAAATAAATATAGGCATTTGCTGTGGATGTGCCTCCTGACAAGCCACAACCAAAAGTATACAAAACAAATGTTAAAAGTTTAATTGCGCATACGACGAGACAACAATATTTATAGCACTATAACAAAAAAATAAAATTATTCATACACATACACATATGAGTAAGAACCAATAATTACTTTTAGTTATTTCAATATAATTAAATCCTGTATTTTGCATAAATAGAATATTGTTAGTTTGTAAATCTATATTAAAAAAAAATTTCAAATTTTAAATTAGATTATATAAAATAAGAAATATGAATGGGTAAATAAAATTCATTAGAAAGACATATTGAACACTTGCTTGGGGAAGTACCTCCAATGAGCTTGATGAGTAAAGCAGTGCACTGGTCGTTACCGATAAATATATTCAAGTAGTATGTAATGTAATGCAGATATAAAATAAAATAAATTACACAAAGATTAAGGTGGAAAGATATATGACTAAGTCAGATTGTGACGATTGTATTTAGATGTAGTGGTTAGTGTTTTTAGTATTGTAAATGAATGTCACGGGAAAAAACGCATAACAAAATAAAATTTAACGAAAATCATATTGATACATAATAATATTAAATTAAATAATTCACAAATCTTAATATATTCAAAATTCAAAATATGTAAACAAATCATACTTAAATATGCGTTAACTGCTGAAAAGTGAAACGCAAAAAAAAATAATAATAATGCAAATATTGTTAATAAAATTTGAGGATTCAAAAACGAAAATTAACAAAATTTCGAATGGTCTTAAAACTAAAAACAAAAAAAAAAACTATTAAGTATACTAATAATTAACGGGAGTAAACTAAACGATTATTAAAAGATGCTGGCATACTAATAAGTGCAGGATATATATACATACTTAATGAAATTAATGAAAAATAAAATGGAAAACACTTAATAAACTTAATTATAAAATTACAAGAAAAAAATAATATTACAAAATTAAAGTGTTATCATTTATTAAACACTAGAAAGGGGTATAACTAAATATATGTAAAAATGTAAACTATATTTAAGATATATGTATATACACCTTTCTTAGATACTTGGCCGAGCTTCTAATTCTATTTGTGATATACGTCTACATATCTTTCGGGAAATGAAGGGTCATAAATTATATAATATTTCGCTTGCTTCCTACAGTTTACGAAATATTTACGAGGTTTCCTTGGGATATCCTTGGCGGGTACAAACTTCAATTTGAGCTCTTCAAAAGTGTCGCTAATTTTAGCCACACTACCCGTCAATAAATCCAAGGAGCCCTGGTCCACACATTTAATGAGCCAGTAGCTCCTAAGGGTTTCTGAAGAGTCAAATTTCGGTTGGGAACCCGCCGGATTATTGAGTACATAGCCTAAAACTAGTATCGACAATCTGACATAGTACGCCACCCATCTCTCCTGTATGGTGTTCGGTGAGGTGGAGTTGACGTCTATGATAGCCACCTGTCTGTCTCTGGCCACATCGCTGAAGTGCCTTGCTGCTGCTACACTGTTCTGCTCTGTTCACTTTTGCTTGGGTTTTTTGGGTAGAGTTCCCATCACTTCATTTTGCGAGTGATTTCTCTTCTGGGATAACTTTCCTTTTCAGGAAGTTTTCATACTACTCCACTATCTGTTTTTGGCGCTTTAGTTCCTGTTTTCAATTGAGGTGCGGGCAAACTGACTTTTGACAATCTTACCCAGTATGAAGACTGCCCTTTGATTTAGGGATTTATTTCTTGTCTTACGTTGACCCTCTCCTCTAGCAGCCAGGCAACTTTGGTTGGTACTCATGGCTGTTTCAAAGATGAAGGGTTCCATATTAATGCTATGTGTTCTCCGGCGTACTATGGTTGATACATCCGGGAACACTCTTAATCGTCTCCTGACTAGAGGCGAGGAGAGTGTCTTCGTCGAACTCTCTTAGGCGTCCTGGAGTCTTATGTCGTTATCTTGGCCGTTGTCCCTATCAGAGAGTTGGTCGTAATTGTATAGGTGTTTGTTAGTTTTCTGTATCCATTTTTGTCCTACGAGTAGGCCGAAAGGGATTAGTCACTCGTTAGTAGTGCCGGTATGCGTAGAGAAGGCGTTTAATATCTCTTGGCCCAGGCATCGAAGGGATCTGTTCGATAACAGCTATTCTATTACAGCCCGCTGACCATTTAGCCATCAGCACGTTCGTAACCATTTAGGTTACACCCATTACTTTTACGTCAATAAATAAAATATAATATTTCAATTCCGTTTCGGCTAAAAACTCTCAAACAATAAATTATTATAAATCCAAACATTTTATTTTTTATTTATTGTAGATTATACTTAAAATATTAGAAATCTGGGCAGATATATTAGTAATAAAATATATTTTAAAGTGGTTAGTGTTTAAAGAACCTTCTGTGTACCTATTATAATGAAATATTTTATGTAATGTTAGAATCATAACGTACTATAGTCGATCCAAAAACTTTCCATTCTCGTGAGAGTCGAGCACATGTTATATTACAAATAATTATACTCGTACATTCAACTATGTGACTTCGTCAACATCATCTTCTCCAATTTTTATACAATTCTTTTGAACCAAAAAATACTTGAAATTAATTGGAACAAACAAGAAAATTTCGTTTTTGCGCAGACAGTTCGTTAAATAGGATAAAATAATTGTTCTTATACTTAACATTTATAAGTCATTACATAATATTTCGAATTATTCTGTGATTTGTGGCTAGTACTTATTTATTTTTCTTGCCTCCACTTCGTCGAATAGGTATTTGGTCCGTTGCAATTGATCCTTTGTTGTGATATTTATTCGAAATGCGATTTACAAAATATAAAGCGCATATGCAGAAAAAAACGCTGCAATTTGAATATTTAAGATGTATATTCATTAATCAACTTGAATGAATACTCACCAAGTCGTTGCACAAACACGATGGACCACCCCGGAAGCCACAGTCGCCAAAGTTAGGCAAGTGACAATTTCTGGTATAAATTTTGCTTGAAAATCATTACCAAATACAAGCATTTCCATATTCGACACAGCGGTTAGGGCAAATACAAACAGCCACGAACCAATGAAGCCCCCAACAATAGTATTCATTTGCGTAGCTGTGATCCAGCTGGAGTAAAAGCGCATAGTTGCGAATATTACCAGACTCAGTATACAGGATATCACGGTCGAAACTAGATTACTACTCCCACTCTTTGTTTCCGCACCTAATGTAATAAGTATATGAAAATAAACTAACATCAGCATTACTTTAGGGTTTAAAGGACTTACTCATTTTTTTAAAATTAAATTACTAGTTTTAATAATTGTTGAGTGTAGAATAGAAATCGCCTACGTTGAAATTTATCAAAAGCCGACACAAATTCCACTAAAAAATCAACACAGGGATGTATTCCGGCAGAAGCAGAGTGTGGACCGCATTACATATGACCCTGTTCTCAGTATAACTAAAGGTTGATTCCTTTAACAAATAAATATTTCAATTCTATGAAAATGGACAAATTTTTAAATTTCATTTCGAATCAGAAAGATTCGAAACGAAACGGAATATATCCTTATATAAATCTATATTCATATATTGCGATTTGGTAAATAAATGAAACTTTAATGATACAGCTGAGTTGTTGATTTAATGACATACATTTTTTGATAGTCAAAGTGGCATCATTCTATTATTACAGTTAAACAGATGTTTGATGCACAGAAAGCTCCACATGCATACTTGTTATAAGCTCAAATTCAGTGGAAATATCTTTTCCATTCATTGTGCTTTGCTGCATATTCGCTGAAAATCCGAAATCCATAGATGTGAAGAAAATTTGTGTATTTCATATTCAAAATTAAGATTATAGAGTGTGATAGAAACTAATAAATACAAAAATAAGCACAAGTTCCTCTTTTAGTGAAATACCAATGAAGTAATAAAAATTTAACGAATTGTGTTCAAATAGTCAAAAATTCTAGAGAAATTTTATCAAGATATTTGCCACTTTCTGCTTCTTTCTGTACCCATTTTCCTCATATCGTGTATACCCCTCTCTTTGTGCAAATAATAAGAAGAAAAAGTTCTCCGTTGGAAAAGTCTTCCAGTGCGAATTATAAAATTTGCGCTGGAATTTGTATTTGTATGAAAAGACAGCAGAAGTGAGCTAAATAAGAGATGTTGAGAAAATAAGAGTAAAATGAGATAGTAATATATTTTCATGGTTCCAACATTTGAAATTTATTTAAGTTTGAAAATAACTCACATAAAAATTGTTGAGCCAATGTGGTTAATAAAACGTATAAACTAACAATAATATTTAATGTGAGTCTAGGAATATATTAAAAAACCATTATTAGTGGGAGATAGATGTAACGTTGATTATGTGTATATACTAGGGAAGTGAAAATTTTAAAATTAAAATACAGTTAAAATGTCAAGTTATTTAAACGACTATTAAAACGATGTTTTTTTTCCAAATCTGAAAGCTATCAATATGATAGTAAATATTGAGTAAGGGAATGTGTAAGTAAATCACTACGCGCGTAAATAGGAAGGGGAATTGGAAGTAAAATTCCTTCCGTTCATTTTTCACTATGCTACCTATGGCTTTCTAATATACCAACAATAGAAGCAGCAAAGAAGAAGAACGTCAAAACTTTTAGAAGGCAGCTAATAAACCAGACAGAGAACTTGCTACATGAATATCTAATTCTCCGTCAATCAAGTTATCATGAGCAAAAATAAGGCCAACAAACAAGACAGGCACCAAAGCATATGATAAAATGTAGAAACTGAAAAATACTAAGTATAGCAAATCTGGCTACAGAAAAACGAAAGAACACATGTACATATCTATCAACAGTAGCCATTAAAATCTGCATCTTTAGCGAATTGGCCCCGGACACAAGAATGGAATTTTATTTAAAACATTGAAAACATAAGCAAAAAAACACAGACTTAACTTCTGATTTATGCACAAAGAGAGGAATATGTTAAATCAAAAGCCACAGCTCACGAAATAAAATAAAAATGTACATTGTTATTTTTTTTTTAGCAAACATCAACAGTAATTGTGTATCAAACCACCATGATTTAATTAATTCATAACTACATAACATAAAAATAGCAGAAACGTTGTCGGACATATGTACATACATGACAAAAAATAATAGCTACGCATAATATAATAGAAGTGTTGTGAAAGGCGAACTTGAATTGACATTAAATGGGTGAAGTGCGCAACATTCGCACAAACGAACGCAAGCAACAACAACAGCATCACCAGCTGCAGAGGCATAAACATAAATGTGTAATTAGTTGAATTACACACACACGCACACAAAAGAAAAAAGAAAAGTAATTTTTGAAAATTTTATGCTTTTGGAAGTGAAAAAAATTCCTATTTAAAGTGAATAAACAAAGTACATCTTAAAACAAAAGTAAATTGTATGGGTAAAGGTCCAATTTATTTCAGAGAAATACTATCAGCTAACAAATTCTGCAGTCCGAAATAAATTGTTGATCGCGTGTTCAAAGGCGCACGCGCCCACTACTTAACACATTAACAGCTAAATATTATTGTGAGTGTGCGTGTGTGTGTTTTTATAGAAAGCTGTGCGAGCACACATCGGATTTCCGTCTCAGGACCGCTGCTGCGCTTTTGGCGAAATATGCGTTACATTTAAAAAATTTGCAACCAAATTATTTTGGAGGACAGTAAACGCGTCATCCAATTAAAGTGAATATAATCCAATTTCCGTTTCGACGCCGACACCGTCCCCTCTGTCACTCCTAAGCCTTCTGCAGTCCTTTTATCCTTACTGAAGCATTTGAGTAAACATTACACACGCGATGTTTACTGGAAAATTACAACTAAAAGTGTGTGAAGCGGTCGGTTTGCGACCAACCGACTTTCAAAAGCGACACAATTTAGCATTTGGAAAATTAGCAGATGAGCAGACGATCGATCCTTATATTTCCATTGATGTTGATGATAATCATTTTGGTAAGTGCAAATTGTGCAAATATTTTTATTTAGATTAATATTAATGCTGTGATTTTATGCATTTGTATATATGTATATATATATATATATTGTATCAGGTTTGTTCAAAAACTATCGCGAATTTTGTATTTCTTAAGAAAGTCTTTCATGAATATCTATTTTGTCCCCTTCACCCCTAGATACAATGCACTTACGCTATTAGGTAAGTAGATGTCGGTGACGATGCGATATAGCCCGAGAAAATTCAAAAATCGCGGTACTTTTTGAACAAACCTAGTATTTGGCCAAAAGCAACACATTAATGGTGACGCAGCCACATTATTCCTCAGACCTGGCCCCCTGTAACTTTTTTTTGTTCCCAAAACTGAAGGGGCCCATGAAAGGCCGACGCTACGCTACGATTGAGGAGATAAAAACTGAAAAAATGACTTTTTAAGCGCTTTGAGGATTGGAAAAAACCCTGGCATAAGTGCATTACATGTAGGGGTTTTTACTTTAAAGGAAACAAAATATATATTAACGAATAAATAAACACTTCCTTAAGAAATACAAAATACAAATGATACTTTTTGCACAAACCTCGTATAATTTTTAATTGTATATTTTTTATTTAAGTGGTAATCTTAATTATTTGTTTATCTGGACTTGTTGTGTTCCAAATAAAATTATTTTCTTTCGTTGTGATTATTTCATTTTTATTTAATTTACTTGCAATATTTTTCAAAGTACTGCAACAGTTTAAAATTTTGCATTTTATTTAGATCGCTCGACAACGCGACCGAAAACATTTGATCCGGTATGGAATGAGCAATTCATACACGATGTGTCTAATGCAAAGAACATTAACTTGACGGTATTCCACGATGCAGCACTTCCACCTGATGACTTTGTTGCCAATTGCCAAATACCTTTCGAAGATATTATGCAAAATGAAACAGGTGTGCTTGATCTATGGGTAAGAAATATTATGGTACAACTATTTTCTATTATATAATTGTATTTACATTACAGGTGAACTTAGAGCCGCAGGGTAAACTACATATTATAATTGAATTGAAGAACCGAGTTGGTATGTATTTTGACAATTTATTCAATTAATTAATACTAGTTTAATAGATTTAATAATAGATTCGAATAAAGATGTGGCTGAAGTGGTTCAGGCGGTGACCCAAAACAAGGAGTTCAAAGAACGCGCTGGCTTTAATCGTCGACGCGGTGCCATGAGGCGACGTGTTCATCAGGTTAGAAGCTTACCAGCTTACTAAATATTATATTATTAATAATATTTTTTGTAGTTGTTGTAAAGAAAGATTCACTAAATGCTAAATTGAAAATTTAATTGCCAGCTAGAATAAATTAAATTATTTATATATAATATATATTTTTTTTATTAGGTAAATGGACACAAGTTTATGGCAACTTTTCTTCGACAGCCGACCTTTTGTTCACATTGCCGAGAATTTATTTGGTAAGTGCATACGCTTAGCTTGATAAAAAAAAAATGAAAATATCACACAATCATCCTGCTACAGCTCTCATACCTTTTTATTTGTATATTCATACCAGTGAATAACTGTATTGATATTACTTTTCACATTTTGGTTCTTGAAGTATCATTGCTATTTTAATTTGTTCACTTTACCTTTAGTATTTTTTAATTATCCTCTCTTTACAACTATTCAGTATATTAGAATGTATTTTGGGTAAAATTAGGTAATACTTTTAATTATATTTATATTTTAGTTGGTAATCTTATATTAAATGTTTTATGTTTTATTTGTTTGGTGAGAACATATATACATGCATTTGGGCGTAGTTTGGAGCAGACAAAAAAATTTCAAATAAGAATGAAATAAGTGCTTATAATGATTTTCGCTTTTAGTGACATATAATAGTTCATTCTCTGCTTTTTCATTTCCTCATCCGGTTGCAGGGTGATAATTTGTATATTTATTTTTAATTATGGGAAATGTAACCATCTTAATTGGGATATTTTTTTTACTTTCTTTCCGATTTGATACTGAGGGTTTTGCGTTTACTCATTTTATCTATTTGATCAGTTTTTTTTTTTTTAATTTTGTACATCAACTCTTAATATTAATCTATATTCACATATATACAAGCTACGGAAATTTTTTGCCTTTGCAGGGGAATTGGTAAACAAGGCTATCAATGTCAAGGTATGTGTTCACATGCAGCAACAACAACAACTACATACCCGGTATTCGTACTCGTACTCGTAATTGCATTTGTACTCGTTTTCCAAACTTTAAACAAAGATATAAACCGAAAAGAATCATTCGTTGAGTCTCGAAACAATTTTCACATACAGCTTACACCTCTCATCGCCGCACACAAATATGCTCGCACATACGTACATACATATGTACAAGCAATAAATATATAAATTCAATTCACTTATAAACAAGTAATTGAATAAAAAAAATATATATAAATAAAAGTTATCTTTGCATATTTGGTTAATGTCAACTAAACTAAGTATGTACGTATGTACGTATATGTTACATAAAAGCATAACAACCAGCTATTACACAAACATCTCATGCCCACATACCTATATAAATACTAAATAGCTTTCTTTACATGCATAATATTTTAGGCCACTCTAATTAAATTGAATGTTGATGGTGTTGATTTTCATTGTTCGCTGCTCAAGCTAGCTATATAAAAATCTGTTGTTCTCTTATTTGTATTTCCATACATACACACATAAATTGTAAATTTCACCTCTTATTGCTTTTGCATTTTTGCAACTCGAACTATGTCCCTGTTGATACCTATTTTTTTTTTTTTGATCTATCTGCTGTATGACCTGCACTGTTATTTAGACATATTGTTGTTGTTGCTATAGTCGGTGTAGTTTTGCATTCAATAAATTTAATCATTAACCAAACGTACCAATCAACTAAGCAATGAAACGATAAACCACCATTATAATAAATCTCAATGGCTTCATCACCCTCTGTATTTATACATATGTATATACGAGTATATGCATTTATTTATTGTACATGTATTTTAGTTGCACTTTCATTGATGTTTCTTATGTATTTTTCTATTGTTATGTAAATGCATATTGCTTTGTTTTATAAAATTAATTTATTGTACTATCATAATAAAAGTGCCTATTTGTCCTGTCTTGTTCTTATAATCACATTTATTTTTAATATATACCTAGTACAGTCGATGCTCACAAATTAGAACCTTAGTAATTAAAATTTCCACAAATAAATTTCAAAAAATTGAGCGTTTGCAATACGATAACGTTCTGAAATTTTAATCGAAAATTTGAATTTCTGAATCGATTATGTTGGTTTGTTGTTATTGAGGTAATAAAGTGGTTATTGAAAGTTGATTGACGAAAATGGTGCAATCGTAGTGAATTATTTTTTACTAATCACATAAAAAAACCTAAAATACAAACAAATATTGCTGACTATATGTAAGTAAAGATTCGTTGTGAAGTTGGTGGTTGAGCCTATTTTATGAATTTATGTCTTAGCTTTAAAAAATTATCTTTATATATTTCTCTAAGTACATATCAATTTTTTTTTTACTTTTAACAGGAAAAATATGTTTATTAATGAAAAAACTTCAGCAATTCGTTTTTTTTAGAAATTAGAATCGCCTTAAAAACAAAGTGGTTCTAATTTGTGAGCTCCACTGTATACATGACATAATATCCTATAGAAAGATTTGTGCTTGTTTATTGGTAGCTCATTAATGAAAACTCCTCAAATCATATCATGTACAGTTAAATTTATTATTGCAAATTTTATACAATTAAATTATTGTGTTGTTATGGGAAAATCTATACATTAGTTTAAAAAATAATCATGCGCTTACAGGTATGCAACACTTACATAACTTCTAACGTTCAGAATATTGAAATAATCAATATATATCATGGGTGATCAAAAAATTTAAAACCGGAGGCACACGGCAACAGCATCAATAAAAATTACAACAATATAGTTCTCAGACTGACAAAAAATACATCGTCTCAAAACTATATTTCTACTGAAGTAACAACAAATAAATGTTTGCCATAGCTATGCGAGGCATTGTCAGCCAGCAGTGAATATATATTCTCACCCCTCGCACCCTCGCGCAACTTCGTTCTGGATATTGTAGCAGGTTAAACTCCTACTTATCCAGAATAGACCCCGACATACCAAATATATGTCCAACGAACCCCACTCGGCATTTCCCTATGGTCCGTGTCCTGAGCCTCCCGTTAGATGACCTCGACGACAACCAAACTATACCTTATCAACAACGTAGTTGTCAGCCAAATGAGTTATGGCGTGAACACCCCTGATATATATTACGGCAAATCTGCTTTTGCGCTATATTTTCTTCATTTTAAAGCCGATATTAAAGCTACATCAACCGTTATGCAGTTAATACGGTAGTTTGTTTTTCAAAGTCGGTATTGGACAACATTGAAGAAAAGTTTTCGAAAGCCGCATACATTTTGTATCTGTTGCAATTGAGTTGAAAAGCATTAAATTCATTAATTTTAATAAATCACTCTTTCTTTGTATCAAACATTTTTAGCACTGTCAACAGTAGTACCATGTGGTGTTTTTAAAATACTTTTTTTTACGCTTAAATACAATATGTATAGAAATTATACAAGCGAACTTTTTATATATTGTTTTGTAAAGTACAGTGTTTATGTATGGTATTTTATACTTTTTATTGAATTTGAAATGCTTGTTTTTTTTTACTAACAAAGCAACATATGCATATGTATGTTCATTTATATTTTATTTAATTGTTGTTATGTTTTATGGGTATAACTGTTTGTATACCATATATAACGATTGCAAATATGTTTTCAAGTCAAAAATCGAAAAACTGCTTAGCACACAAAAAAAAATTTACTATTACAATAAAATATTTTTTTCTGCTACAGGAGCATACATAGTGTCCAACTTGGCTTATAGTGAGCTGTAAATTGGAAAACAAAATATTAAGGGGTATTCTGGTTTAGAAGCACGAACTTTAGGCTCTTTTTCAGACTAAATAAAAAAAAATATTTTTACTATAAATTTTTTATTGACATTTAAAGAGTACAAATTATTTATAATATTAAAAAAAAAAATTTCAAAAAATTCTAGACTGGCAAAGTGGTTACTGATGAAAAAATGGCGTGTCCTGGTGTGCAGGATATCAGGACTCCCATTAACTTGA
Organism: Bactrocera oleae; assembly: GCF_042242935.1. NCBI lineage: Eukaryota > Metazoa > Arthropoda > Insecta > Diptera > Tephritidae > Bactrocera > Bactrocera oleae. The sequence goes on along the minus strand of NC_091536.1, from coordinate 20,923,674 downwards.
AATGGAAATTGCTGAGTGTTCCTTAAAGAGGAAAGATGTAGTTATAGCACTACGAGAGGATTTTGGAACAAAAAAATTCCACAAAATGGCGGCTGTTTGAAAAATATGTTTCGTTATTTCCTTTTTTTTGCCGTTCGGAATTTTTTTTACAAATATAAAAAAAAGAATTTCAAAAATCCTCTCGTAGTGCGATAGTATAATGTATAAAGAAGCTCTGTATAAAATTTCAAGTAAATCGATTGAGTAGAGCTTGAGATATCATGCACACCGTTTCTAAAAAAGTAGTTCAGAGAAAAACGAATTTAAAGCTCGCTCCGAGCTACCAGTCAATTTTGTCGGCGCATCACAAAATGAGCGGTAACTCCAAAAAAAATTGAAATTTCAAAAAAACTTTTTAGGGACATATTCTTAAAGGGATATACTACAAAAAATGCAAAACAAAAAAAAAACGATTTTTTTTTTATTTTTAAACCAGAATACCACCTTAATAAAACTAAGCTCAAAAAATAACTATATTTTAATAATATTGTTAATTAAATTTTTGAACATTTAAAAATACTGCCGACAATAATACTTATATTTCATAATACACTACAAGTGTGGGCGTTCCAAATTTATATTTACCTGAAGAAGCTTTGGAAAATGACTCACGAAAATAGAAATTAACAGCCTATATTTAACTGATTAATTACAAATATATATAGTATATCGATGTATGTACATAATATATGTAACAAAATTTGCCCGTTAACACTCTTACCAACTCCTCATAAATGTACAATATCGTTTTGTCTTCACATCTTCTTCAATTTAATCCATACTTTTATCATTATTATTACTGTTATTACTATATATATTCTTATTGATTCACCATTCTAGTGTGCACCTGTGTTGTACATAAGAGATGCCATAGCTCCGTGGTCACTAAATGTCCAGGCATGCGCGAAGAGGTAATATCAAAAACCCATACAAATTTCGAATACACACTAATCTTATCAATATCTTATTTTCTTGATGTCTCCTGCAGCAAAACACCTTGGAAATGGCACCAGCTGGTCAACGTTTCAATGTGAATGTGCCGCACCGCTTTTTAATGCATAATTATAAACGTTTTACTTTTTGCGATCACTGCGGCTCACTCTTGTATGGTCTGATTAAGCAGGGTCTACAGTGTACACAATGTAATATGAATGTACATAAGCGCTGCCAAAAGAATGTGGCCAATACTTGTGGCATAAATACAAAAGAAATGGCCGAAATACTCAGTTCGTTGGGTATTTCGCCGGATAAGCAAGGGCAGCCACGCCGTTCGAAGGTGGGTCGATGCATTATAACCCAAACTGCATAAATGATATTAATGAATAATATTTCTTTTTTTTTGCAGTATTTAAATCAACCGGGTGGTGATGATAACTATAGCTTGAGCGACCGTAGCGATCAGGGTACGGAAAGCAGCACTTCCACACGCAGTTCGATGATGTCGGAACGTTCGGTTACAAGCACTTCGACTGCCATGACCGGATTCAGTGCCATTACAGGGCAATATTTTGATTCTCGTCCAGGAAAGACTTCATTGTCGGACTTTAATTTCATTAAGGTATTAGGAAAAGGCTCGTTCGGCAAAGTAATGCTGGCCGAAAAGAAGGATACGGAAGAGATTTATGCGATTAAGGTGTTGAAAAAAGATGCCATTATACAAGACGACGATGTTGATTGCACAATGACGGAAAAACGTATACTAGCTTTGGCCGCCAATCACCCATTTTTGACAGCATTACACTCCTGTTTTCAGACTAAGGTGCGTATGTGGAAATCGAATCAAGAGTGTTTTTTTTAAGAAGTATTTGCTAACTAAATACTAAACTAATATTCACAATGAATGATGGGATTAGATTCGATGGCATGATTTTTCTGTTTGCCTCCACAGTCAGAAGTAAACGTTGAATATATACTCAAAACAAAAATCGTTTTCATATAAAGAAAGCGTTTCTAAACACATGTATATTTTAATGTAAGAAAGCAAAAATAGCAAATTTAATCAATATATTATGTAGACTCCATGTTGTTGTTGTTGTTGTTGTAGCGGCAGAATTCTGCTGACTCCATCGCTTTGGACTGTATTAGAAGTAATCTTATCACAAATAAATGATGAGAAATTTTCTATTATACTTTAGCGTTAGTGTATTCTAAATATAGATATATATGTATATTCCATATAAATATATTTCAAGATCACATTTTTACACTAACATCAAGGATTTTCTATATATTTTTACTACAATATAAATTCAGAAGCATTTTTCTACCGCTGTCTTTTAGAAGTTTAATTGTAATGACATGTGTATTGCATTTATATATTTATATACAATCGATATTTTATTGTTTTCAGGATCGTCTATTCTTCGTTATGGAGTATGTGAATGGTGGTGATTTGATGTTTCAAATACAGAAGGCACGACGCTTCGAGGCCGCACGTGCTGCTTTCTATGCCGCCGAAGTTACGTTGGCTCTCCAATTTTTACACTCTCATGGTGTTATTTATCGTGATTTAAAACTAGATAATATTCTCTTAGATCAGGAGGGGCACTGCAAATTGGCCGATTTCGGCATGTGCAAGGTAATACGGAACCGATTTTACTAACGTTCAATATTCATTTCAATTATATAATAAATGTATCAAAAAACTAATTTTACATAACCTTCCACATCTAGGAGGGTATTATAAATGGTGTTTTAACAACCACATTTTGTGGCACTCCCGACTATATCGCGCCTGAGATACTAAAAGAGCAAGAGTATGGGGCATCCGTCGATTGGTGGGCGCTCGGGGTGCTCATGTACGAAATGATGGCCGGTCAACCGCCGTTCGAGGCCGACAACGAGGATGAATTATTTGATTCAATTATGCATGACGATGTATTGTACCCGGTTTGGTTATCTAGAGAAGCCGTATCCATTTTAAAAGGTAGTTTTTTTTTAGTAGGATAGCTGGATATTGATTTTTTTTTAATAATAATTTCTCGTTTACTAAGGATTCCTAACGAAAAACCCCGAAACCCGTCTCGGGTGCTCTGGTGATGAGAACGAGATACGCAGACATCCCTTCTTCGGTAAATTAGATTGGGATGAACTGGAAAAGCGCAATATTAAACCACCTTTTAGACCAAAAATGGTATACAGCAATTAAAAGAAGTTCCTAACACTTTTTATAATTCGAATTTCTTGTTTATATTTCATATATTAGAAAAATCCTCGGGATGCCACCAATTTCGACACAGAGTTCACGAAAGAGGAACCAGTACTCACACCCGTACCCAACGATGTTATTCGCTGCATTAATCAGGATGAATTTGCTGGATTTTCATTTGTCAATCCGAAATTTGGACCTGAACGTAAAGTATTTTAAGTTGGTTTTTTAATGTGCGCGCATGCGCCTGAAGAGTTTAAACTTCTATGGGAAAAAGCTAAGAAACAGTGCAAAACTTGCAAATCCAAGAAAGCGGCAAAAACTACTACTATTACTATTGTGTTTGTTCTCTTTTTATGTGTACGTATACAAACGAACATGCACACATGTATACAGAATGACACACACAGTCACACAGGGTCGCCAGTTGGAAGAAATTTATTTATTTTTTCTTTATTTATTTATTATTAATTTTCATGCGTTGACATTTATTTAAGTATCGAAAGTTTCGTATTGCGATGACATTGTTTGCAAGAGCAAAGTATATATGTGTGGATACCTGTGTGCTATATTGTTTTACGCTGTTAATCAATGTGCAGCTACGATTTTAAAATTTAAATTCGCGAAAAGTGAAGTAAAAAAGAAGAACAAAATATGCTTATATTGTTAACACAACAAACTTTACTCGTGGTATTCGTTAGCAAATAAATAAATCTAATGACCAATAACCGTAGAACACTTGGTTGAAAATAACAAAAACAATAAAATAACGTGCAGTGGTAGAAAATATAAAAAATAATAAGCAGGAAATACCTGATAACAAGCAAAAAAGAAATTAATAACAATTTGCTAACTTGTTTTAGACATTATATAATATAAAACATGCTACTAACATTGTATTATTTTAAAGTTACTGGCCATCTAAGGATTGCGGCTAAAAATACTACCTTTTTAAGCATAAAGTCCCAGGCTAAGCATTAGCAACAAGTAGAAGCCCTTTTCATTTAGCCAACTGAAAGCATTTGAGTTTCTACCAAAACTTTTGCATAATTTTTCGATTTTTCATGCGATTTGGCTAAGGGGTTCATACTAGCATTACTATTAATGTGTAGAGCCAGAGAAAACTTGTGTATTATTTAATTAGTGGTTGAATTGAAGGAAGCGAAAAAGAAATCAGCGTCGCCATATTTTCCAATCAAGTTACTAATGTCAAATATTGTTCTTTCACTAAAATTAATCGGCCTTATTTTGTGTAACTCGTTATACTCGTGCAACATTTTGCACAAATTATTATAATTGTTATCAGCGTTTTATTACATTAATTACATTGCAAGCGAATGAAGTAGCCTAATTTCTTTAGTATTCGTAGACAATATTTGAAAACTCGGAATACTACAACCATTTTTTACATTAACGAAAGCGTTTTAATTCCATTAAAATTTATTTATGAAACGCTTTAAATTTAATTTAAATGAAATGATCAACGGTGGTTGAAATAAAATTAAAATCGCCAAGCATATATTTTTACAGTAAAATATAAAAAATTGTAATTAGCCAAGAGTTCGACACATACATACATACATATAAGTATACATGTATGCTGACGTTTTGAATATTCGTAACAAGTAATGAGCATTAGTTGCTTGCCTTGCATTATTATATTGCTTATGTTATGTTTATGTGTTGATGGACATTCAACGAAATTATAAAAAATTTAATTAATGAAAATTTTTGTTTTACTTATTATTGTTAATTGATGTTGTTTTCAATTCTCTAAAACAACGAATGTTAAAAATCATTCGTCAATCTAGTCAAATTGTGTTTAAAAACGCACGCACACACATATAAACACACAAATCCATGTATAAATGAGTAGATAATAATTATTACGTAAATGCATTTGAAATACCTACATATTGTTGAACAATTTTTTTTATAATTTTAGTTATTAATGTGCAAAGTTGAATTTAATTTAGTATTTTATTATTATTTGTTTTTAATTATATTATAAGTACTTGCATTATTTTAAAAACCATACGAACAAATACAACTGTTTTTATTAGTATTCCCAATTTATTACAACAACTACAACTATACATATATATATATATTTTAATTAATTTGTAATTTAAAATAAAAACAAAACTAACACATTTTTTTTTAAATAAACATTTACTGCTCCTTCTTATCTTAACATTGTGCTAAAGCAACTTTTCGACTACACTTAAAAATGATTATTGAATGAATATCTCGAAATGAAAATTGTGAAAAGCAGCGAAATATTTGCTGCTCTAAAAATTTACACATAAATAAATTGAGAGTGTTACAAACAGTCGAATTTATATATTTTTTATGCTTTTACTTCGTACCATGGTGAATTACTCGCTATCAATCAGTTTTGAAGTCTGCAAGAACTAAATTTTTTCGACTTGTAAATTAAAATATATTTGATAAATGCAGTTTTGGTAAAAATTGTGTGAATAAATATTTTTTAGAAAAATTTCAAAGGCGGTTGATACCTGGTCATTATTTAAAAACCTTATTTCATCCGCAGCACTTTTTCATTTTTACTTTTTAATTAAAAGTAATTGCTTTACTGCAAAGTAGTTGGCAGCGCTATGTATTTTTACAATTATATGTATTTTAATGTAAATACGCACAAATATAAATCAGTTGAATTAAAAAGAAAGTATTAAAATGATATTATCAATTGTTATCCTTTGGTGTATTTATAAAATACACGTTAACAGTTTTTTTGCTAATTTATTTTGTATATTCTAAGTACGACAAGAAACTAATCAGAAACTTTCAATTTTCCCGCTTACAGGTTTTGTAGAAGCTTTTGTTGTTAAATGTAATCAAAATTATTTTAAATTTTGGTATGTATTGTAATAATTACATTTGTAAATTGTCCTTTAATTGGGGACAGCGAAACGAAGTGGTATCAAGTATAGCAAATTGTAATGCCAATAATAACAATGTTATAAATAGTTTATATAAAGTTTGTCAACTGCAAATAACACAATAAGTTTGCATGAAAAAAAATTAGTAAAAATAATATTAAAAGGTAAAAAGTTAAAAATTAAAACAAATAATGCGAAAAATATATTTAATTTTATATACGAAGCATTATATATTACACAAAATTCTCAACAAAACGGTGCAAACAAAATAAATATCATAATATAACATAATGAAAGTGTTCTATGTTAAAAGCTAATTATTGAACATAAAAATAATGTATGCAAAAAACACACACACTTATGCATGTATATGTATGTATATACATGCGCAAATATTTTAGCTAAGACAGAAAACAACAGTTTAGAACAATTGTGTATGTTGCATAAGCACCTACTTATATGCATATACACGCATATATAGATTAAAAACCAAAACCGCAAAAAAAAAACAAACAACAATTAAATGTTATGCAAAGAAACACTAATGGGCAGTTGAATTGAAACCAACAAACCAAAAATTATAATGTACAAGTATGTTATCTAATCGAAACCCTGTTTAAATGAAACCGTAGTTTAGCGGTTATGAATTTTAGGTTTTAAAGGAAAACAATTAATGCTAAGCATGTCAGTAAAATGGTCTAATTCATAGCATTATATACAAATTTAATTAAACACAAAGCGGCATAAAAACAGCTAAAAAGCGTGTGCGGCGTATGGAAACCCGTATATTCAAATTCTTATACAAGTTAAAAAAAACATCAAAAATACAACAAAATAAATGATGTAAAATTTAACATTGAATTTAAAACCAAAGACTCAAAATAAAATCAACAACTACTTGCGTACACTTTAATTATATAATTTTACATGAATTTAACATGAATAAATCAAATAAAATACAAATAAAAAATAAGTACTGAAAACAGAACAAAAACATTACTTCGCACAAAAGCTGGTGGCGCAAATGTATTGCATATGGTATATACATTTTATGTTATTTCTATATATATTTTTAATTTACATATATATATATATATATATATACATATATATAAATTATATATACATATGTATGTATATATTTGCACCGGTTTAGGTATGTTATAGCATTTAAGGCATTTTTAGCACCCCGCAATGAATTTGCAATGGTTCAGGGAATATGTTATGGTACACCTTTTAAAATTGTACATTTCATTTATATTTCTTTCCACCAAATTTAGTAACACTACACAATAGCACACAATAACTATTTCAAAAATTTGAATATTTCTATTTAATTGTTTTTTTTTTACTTGTAATTCTGAGTTTTACGGATTATGCTTATATAGAGTTATCACAAACGATTGAAAGCTTTCTAAGCGCTTGTTTATTGCAAAGAATAAAATGGATGAGCATAGTAAATTTAGTAATTCATTTTGAAAAACGGAAATAAATAATAAAAATGCTCCAAATGATATGAAAGAATATAAATAAAATTAGCAACATTTGTGTGCTAAAATTTAACATACACACGCAAGTCAGTCATTTATGTATATGCTAAAAGAATCACCCAAATATAATAAGAAAAAAATTAAGCTAACAAATAATTGCGTAGATTGAACATATAGCCACGCTGAATAGCAAACCAAAAAAACAAAACAATAAACAATAAACAGTACTGGTAAATTTGGTAAATTTAATACATATATACAAGTAAATAAATGTGGGTTGGGACAGTGAAAATTTATAAAAATTCAATAAAAATGTAATACTACAAATGAAATTCAATTGAAAAATGTTAAATAATTAGATTATTAGGTAGAAAAAATGTGTTGATCGAAACAATATAAATTAATAACATTGAAAGCTAAATGAGAAAATCGCAAACTAATGTCATTGCCGCTTTCTATGTTGTTTGACAATTATCTAAAAAAAAAAACGTGAAAAAACTGAAACTTAAGAAAATTTGCGCGCCGAAATGTATGCCACGTGCTCAAACACAAAGCATTGCAAAAACACAAAAATATCGCACGAATATTTTTTACTGATTGCCTGTAAGTAATACGATTCCACATTTTCAGAATTTATAAAATTTCGAAATACTCTACATATTTCACTACTATCTTGTTTCAGATGAATTCAACATTGTAACTCAGATTTTGCGAAACACTTTATTAAGCATATTCAGTGAAAAAATAAGAAATTCAGTAAATTGATGTACTTCGAAATAGCATATTTGTTTGGGCATCAGAATTCACACACAATTTTAGCGAACAGTTTTACAAACTCCGCCCTGTTTCTATACGATAACATATCGCGTCAATATTATTAAATGCCTACAGAAATAAATTTATACAAAGGTACCTTACATTAGCGATAGGAACATATTTAACTGCGTCTATCGATACTCGGTGGTTACCTTAAATAACGGTGAAAATTGTAAAGACAGTTAGTATTACTTCTCGAAAATATTACAATGTTGCGTATAAGTTGCATAAGCGCGTACCTTATCGGTTATGTCAGAAAAATAAATTAGAAGTGCCCAAAAGATATATGTATTGTATATGCTCGTGCTATATTTGGGCATGAAACATTGTATTTGCAGTAATATTTCATTTTCAATATAATTACGTATTTAATTTTTTTATTTCTTTTTTTTTTAACACAGTAATGCGCATTTTTGAAAAATTACAAACAAAATTTTTAGCAGAAACAAATCATTCACACATACAAAGAATTTATATGACATTTATATTTGTACTGCTCTGCAATGAAACTATAAAAAAAAATTGAGAAAATCAAGCAAGTTTAGCAAATTTAGTTACAGTTTTTCAACCAAAGAAACAAGCGGGCACAGAAAGTTACTGGCAAATCAGAATTTAAGTATATGTGAAAAAAATATAAAACTCTCAAATAATAACAAAAATAACTAAACAAATCTTGCTGTTTACATAAATTCTGTTATTTATATGCATACATATTAATAACTAACTAAGTCTGAGTTCAGACGTGAAAACTTTTGTTGCTCGTCATCGGCAAATTCTGTTTTGTATTACGCATTGCATTCAGACGAGCAGCTCGAATCCGGAAAACTTGAGGCATACAATATTCTGCACCCCCTTTCATATAAAACACTCAAATTCTTGTACGCTTCATTTAAGCGGTACACAAAAATATATTTCATTAGCATATTTTTATCATTATATACCATTTTCAAAAATATGTTTATCATATTATGAATATTTGTATACATATGTATTTGCATATTACGTACAGAGAATATATGATAAATTCAAAGTTCTAAACATATTGTAAATATTCATTTGAAACCGAGCACAATTGCAATCTTGGCCTGAATTTCAAAATGAAAAAGAATGTCAAATTGCATAGCAGTGAACTTACGAACAAGCATACAGAGCGTGTTGTCCGAGCCCTTGCAACTCGGTGCTATTTGTCTCTCCTCATCGCCCCACGTCTTCAAACTACGAGTCTCGGCAACAAGATTCTCCTCGTATGAACCAGTTCTAACATATTACATACATATTTACTATAACTATAAGCACAATCATGTGCAAATAATTGTAAAAGTCATTTACTTTTCTATCACCAAAGCAGCATTATAAAATTTTCATGTACCTTTGCTAACTGAAACAAAGAAACAATTAAGAAATATATAGAAAACTCGAACTATCCACTACTATGAGTAAATACAATGCAACAAATTAAACTTAAAAACAATAAGGGCAATGTAGAAAAAAGTATAAATAAAGAACATATAACGTAGCAACGTAACTTAGCCAACTGAGAAAATATATAATAAAAAAACGTAATAATAAATTTACACATACACAGATACAGACAAACATGTATTTAAAGCAACCAACTACACCGATACATTAAACGCGTATTCAATACGAGCAAAAACAAAAATAACAAACTGAAACATAATACAAAAACTAGGCAAATAAAATTTACGTAAATAATACAAAAACATGAAAAAAAAACATTTATTTAAAGCAAAGTAAACAGTATTCTATCTAAATGGGGCAATGCAACGTAAAACACTTAATTATTTTCACAAATATCGTAACATTTCGCAAAAAACTTAATATAATTTTAATTTTCTAATTTTAAATGTGTTTATTATAATAAAAATATTTTTTTTTCGTTGAGCTCCAAATTGGTGCTCAACTAAACCACAATATGTTTACTTTTTAAGAAATTCGCCCAGTCATCCAACATTCTTCCGCTTTTGCTGTGTGAAACAATTTATTATTAATGTATATAATATTCAGTAACCTCGACACCACATACATACATACAAACCTGTATTTTAACACAATGAATTTTTGTATAACTTAGCTAATTTGCATTGCCCCAAAAAGCTTGATTATAGGAATACTTATTGAAGGCATACTTACACATTTATAAAACATATAGTAAAATTATTGTATGTGCAGTATGACAAGCAAAATATAAATATAATTATAAAGTTAATGTTAAATTAAAATAGTCGAAAGTCAACAGTTGGTACGTATGTAAAAAAACTTAAATGCAAAAAAACCATATGCAGAGAGACACGTAAGACAAACATAATAATTAACAAAAGCTGAATTATAACATGAATATTATGAAAATGACTACAAATAAAACATATAACAATAAAAATACATACATATGTACTTTGTGTATTCTTGTGAGGAAAAGGGGCGTTCTTAACTAAGGGGAAGAAGTTAATTATCGCTATTATTGGCCATTTACCGCTTTAAAAGGCCATTGAAAATTTCACTTCTTTTCTTCCAGCAGGTTTTGTACGCCATACAAATGTAAAGACTTTTTGTTAACGAAATTATAAAAATATCAAAATTTTACAAATACGATAATCGTTATTTAAACCGAAACAGTGCTGCACAGTTTTTTTTTTTTTTGCTCTAGTATAAACATCTAGAAAAAAAAACAAAGACGTTGCCTAATTATAGGCGCTTTTTTCATATTCATATGGAATTCTGTATTAAACATTGCTTTTAAATAATAAAAATAATAAAATTATTAACGGTTAGCTTGATACGTCAAAATGTTCCATGCTCCCAAACTGTATGAAAATTGACCCTGCAAGTTAACTATCGGTTAAATCATACATTAATAACCCGAGAGCGCCATCGGAGATTTCTTTAAAAGTTATATTGGTTTCAGAAGACCGAATGGACAAAACTAACCGAAACCCTTCTATATATGAGATCGCTCATTTTCTTTTATGGTTAATGATTTGCAACATGGTTTGACGAAAATTGTTTCAATGTGTGTTGTAGTTTCCGGCATCCTTCACTTACTAGGAATATTTTACGTTCCAAAGTTGTATCGCCTGAAACAAATTCCAATCAGCTGTTTAGGCGTACAGCTGTCAAAACAAGTACTATACGTTCATCAGACCATTATCAGTGTAATTGGTCAATTTTGACAATTGAGTAAGCAGCATTTACAAAATAAATTGTTTTCATCTTCATCAAAGGAATATTCGTTCATAAAAGCCGAAAAATAAATCAAAATGAAGAAAAAAGTGCTGCTCATGGGCAAAAGCGGCTCAGGCAAAACCAGCATGCGTTCCATTATATTTGCAAACTACATAGCTCGAGATACGACGCGTTTGGGTGCGACCAGTAAGTAATAATGAACAGATGCCAGCAAAAATTACAATAATTGACCATTAGTTTACAACTAAAAACATATGTTACAATCTTCTACTTAAAGTTGACGTTGAGCACTCTCATGTGCGCTTTCTGGGCAACCTGGTACTCAATTTATGGGATTGTGGCGGCCAGGAGGGCTTCATGCAGCAATACTTTGCATCACAGAGGGATAACATTTTCCGAAATGTTGAAGTCCTCATATATGTATTTGATGTAGAGAGTCGTAACTTGGAACTAGATGTGCACTACTATCAATCATGTTTGGAAGCATTGTTACAGGTAGGCAAATTGGATTTCCAAATAATCTCATTGGAAAAATATTGTTTTTTTGAAGAATTCACCGGAAGCAAAAATATTTTGTTTGATACATAAAATGGATTTAGTCGCTGAAGAACAACGAGAATCATTGTTCAAAGAGCGCGAAGAGGATCTTATTAAGCTATCCAAACCGGGAAATGTTACCTGCTTCCGTACCAGTATATGGGATGAAACATTATACAGGTAAAAATAAACGGTAATTCAGATCAAACTCAAATAACTTTAATATGTATACTATATTTATACATAGAGCTTGGTCCAGTATCGTCACCATGCTTATACCCAATGTGGCCGTACTGGAGAACTCTCTAACCCACTTCGCCAATGTTATTGAGGCCGATGAAGTGTTACTTTTCGAGAAGGCCACTTTCCTGGTTATATCACATTGTCAGAGCAAAAAGAACCGTGACTCGCATCGTTTTGAAAAAGTCTCCAATATAATAAAACAATTTAAATTAAGTTGTTCAAAATTGGGCGCCAAATTTCAATCGATGGAGGTACGTAACAGCGCCTTTGCTGCTTTCATAGATACCTTTACCAGCAATACATATGTGATGGTTGTCATGTCTGATCCAACAATACCTTCCGAAGCGACTTTGGTTAACATACGTAATGCGCGCAAATCTTTTGAAGAATTAGAGAACCCAAATAGCAACGCCATGAATCATCATCAGTATCACTGATATAGGATGTAGGTGCACTGCACTGTTAAGGAGAGGATTTGAAATTGGGGCTAACAAGAAACATTGTTTGAAATTTAGATTTGTAAACATTTATAAGGAAGCCTGATTCGTATTGGAGCTTAAATTTAGTGTATAGAATTGGATAGAGTTGTACATAAAATAAATATGCGAAAGTTGTTGAAGAATATTAAAATGATTTGCTTTGAAAATAAATTATGCATAAGGTAAAATGTTTATACATACATACATATATAGAACTACATACAATATTTTCTTACATTGAAAACAGAATTTAAGCTCCAAGACTCATGACGGTGATTAAATAGTTCTTTTTAAAAACCATCAAAATTTTAGGAAAGCTCGGCTCATTTCGTTCTCTCGATTTTCAATACATAATTTTTTATAGTTATTAATTGTTGCTTATTGAAATTTAATAAAAATTTGAACGCTTTATTATATAAATTTAAAGTTTACAGTACAGAAATGTCTTTATACATACATACATATATGCCACATATTTTTATAGTTACAATAATGGTGTGCAAAGCTATTACAATATGCTATCTTTACATTATTATAAGCGAATAATAAATCATTTTTACAACTATACGACTTATTATTATTATTATTTATTACTTAAGAATATATATTTGAAGAATATATATATGTATTCTAGAGGTAATTTCTGATCAATTCTCAATTAAACGCAATTAATTTCATAATGCACTAACACTTACATACTTACATATACATACATACCCGCATTTATTATATATGATACGGTATAGAAAATTAAAAAAACTTGTAAATTCAAAAATTTGGCTAGTATTATTTGGTGCTGCATTTAAATGCAACTTATTCAGATTCCTATCACAGTCAACATTCATTTGTTGATAAATATATGTATTTTCGTACCCGCCTACATGCATATTGGTATTATCTTAATATTACGGTCGTCATGAGTAATACCGACGCACTTCGTCTGTCAGCCGTCCAACTGTACTCTCATCGACCGGAACGAAACGTTTAGCACCACGACTGAAATAATAAATGTCGCCAGTGTAAATATCAAACCATAATGCGTGAATATGGAGATCATGCGATTCAAGCCGTTGTTTTAAGAAGCCATACGAAGCCACATTCGATAATTGCTGTAACGTATTGATCTGCGACAATTTATCTTCTATCGCAAATTTATTTTCCGAATCAATGTAAGCAACAAACCGACGTAAAGGTGTTTCAGAAGAGAATATCAAAGGACCTTTCATGCCTTCTTTTCTCCAGGTTTTGAAATGTTCAAGACTGCTGTTAGCGTGTGTCCACATCCAGGAACGTAGCGGCGACAGACGTCTATTTAACTGCACAAATTGGTTGAGGTAAATAGACAGTCACACATTAACAACAACTTCATGCCAATAACAACTTACTTGTGATGAGTATTCTTCATCCTGTAGTTTATATAATAGATTCATTGCCTTACAATCGCTATGACCGCACACAATAATGTGACGTATATCGTTGATGACACAGCCCAATTCTAGTGCTGCCGGTTCGCAGCTAAAGTATTCATCCTGAAAGTGTTGGGCATGCGGCACCACATTTCCAGCGTTACGCACTGTAATGCAAATATAATAAAATGATACAAAAGTAAATTAATGACATTGCAAAATACATTTATATGTATGTATAAAGAGCAATTATCGAAGGAGTGTAATGTATGTATGTAGTTGTACACACCTACAAACATATCGCCGACATGCGTATCTGTGTAGCGGGTTGGTATCATACGACTGTCCATGCAAGTGAAGAAAACGGCCTTGGGCTATGTTTGAACCACGCGATATGAAAATAAAATAATTTAAAGTAAAATGTAGTTATATTACATGCTTACACAATTAAATATATCTGCAACTATATTAATGTGCAGGCATATGGTACATTTATAGAAATTACTTCGTTAATAATCTATATGTACATACATATTTAATTATTTTAAAATTATTAAAAATGCACTTAAAAATTATGTGTGTTAAAATTTAAATGAAGTCTTACTGAATACGATTTCTTCGTTTGTACACTCTTCCAATGCTATAATGCGACAAATTTATTACTTAGGCTGGCAAGTGAACAGTGTATAATTGCATCTTACGATGTCATTTTTAAATTATTACTTACATTACTCAAAGGAAAAAACATAAAATAACTAACTTTAACCGTCATTATTTGAAAGTCAACATTTTTCCCGAATATGTAATTATTTAGTGCTGATTTGAGCTTGAAAGTTTTAAACCTCGCAATATCAAAAAGATTTTAACATAAATTCGTAGTCTTAGGAAGATTACTCAACACATTATTTTGAGAACTTTGTATAAAAATTGAAAATGTTTAAAGGCTCAGGTACTCCCTACATATGTACATATGGAAATATATGTATATATATCCGACCTTTAATTAATTAGGTGAGCAGAAAATATTTAAAGCCATAA
Organism: Bactrocera oleae; assembly: GCF_042242935.1. NCBI lineage: Eukaryota > Metazoa > Arthropoda > Insecta > Diptera > Tephritidae > Bactrocera > Bactrocera oleae. Next base: position 20,908,371 of record NC_091536.1, on the reverse strand, counting down.
ATATTTTAATACAACGTCTAACGTTTTTATCATATTATTATTTAGTATTAATTTACGCATGTATTTATGCTATGGTATCTAGTCAGATAATAAATTTAATGCGGATATGGTGTTATATAGCTTAATATAGGAACATTGCCAGTCGGTAAATGTCTTAAACAGCTATGTACGTATATGTTTATGCTTAGCGAAGATATCAAAAATAAGTGCTTATAAATGTTTTCGCGCTAAATTTCCTTATACTTGTATCAGTGTTTTTTCATTTCTTGAATTTTTTTATTACTTTTTAGTCTATCGGGCTGCGTGTTGAAGATGAACGCATTCAGAAAATTTATTTCTATTTGTTGTCAAATATTGTTGTTCCCAAAAACTTACTGGAGATGATACATTTTAAACCAAAATTAATGTATGTAAATATTGTCAAATAAAACCACGAGTAAATGCATAAATGTATGTGAATATACATAAGTACACATACAACCAATATATTTGTTTAAATAGGAGTAGTTATTTCGCGAAAAGGTGCAATTTTGGTCTTCATATGTGTTTCTAATTAGGAATAATTGAGAACTGGTCACACAGTTTTAGACTTTTCGAAACAGTATAATTAGGTAGGTAGGTAGGTATGTAGAGTAGCTATCTGACTACGCACCTAGCCCTTTAGGAGGTGTGAAACCAGCGGGACTCAGATCCCCTCTCTCTATTGTCTCCTCTCTGAACCAACCCATGCGTCTGAGGAAGGTCATCAGAAGAGTATAAGTACTTACTATAAATTAACTTAAAACTATGGATATGTTTCGAGCAATTTGCCGTTTAATTACTTCTTTGAGGCATGCATATAATATTGAAACCTCAATCAGCCTCAAGTTGGTCAAAACTCACGTCTAATTAAATAACTACAAAATAATTAAAAGATTGAAAATAATTTCCTAGGAAATTTTAATTTTTCTTACAACATAATTAAACCGATTACTTATTTACTTATTTTAAATCACAATGGGCCTCCTAAGGATCTAGGTGTATCAAAATACAGCCATTCTACCTATCTATTGTATATACCTACTTAACTCTTAAAATAAATGAAGTGAAATAAAGTATCTCTTCTTTTCAACTTAATGATAAGACTTGTATACATAAGTACATATGTATATATGCATATATATACATACGTATAAACATAAGCAATATGCTAAGCATTGATAACATAAAACGGTCAAAACTTTCCAAAACGTACTTACATATTATATATAAACACATGTACATACATACAAACAGTCTCATAAGACATCAAAAAAAATAATAATAATAATTTCTTATTTGATAGTGTTAGGTTCGACAAATTATTGTTCATTTTTATGATACTCTAATTTTATTAACCATTCAAATCAGAACGGAAAATTTGCAAAAAGATTATAATAAAAAAATATGCTAGCATCTCGTTTTAGGTACATACATACAAGCATATGTAACATGTTTGGTTTTGTAGGTGTCATGTTGACTTCACATGTGAAATAGTTTTATTTATTAATAAATTTATAGCTACACATAAATTATTGCACACATTAATATAATTAATTTGTATGTATGTAAATATTACACTTCACGTGCGGTGTATACACATGTATATATGTCTGAGCACTCGTATGTCTATACCAATGAACTCATCTATGCTAGGTACGTATGTTTGTACATACCTCAGGATGATCACGAACTTTTTGGAATTCCTTTACCATCTGTTCGCGTGTCGTGTTCCGATAACGCATAACACCACGCAATATACGCTCCATATTCAGACTATTTGATTCGCCCTTTTCACCTTTTCACTAGCTTCAACACAAATGTCTTTCAACACAGGTAATGGATAAAAACATAAATGCACGCATGCATATGTACATACAATGTGGGTATATATGTAGAAATAGTTGCTGTTTTCGGCGTGTGCTTGTTAGTTATTTTATCGCTACGTTTATTTCGGTGCTAATACGCCTTGTAATATAGGTGTAGCAAAAAAGTTTGAATTCTTTATCAAAAATTAATGCACTCGAACCTTTTACGACACTTTCATAAAGCTGACTGAACTGTTGGACGTGTGGTCACAATTCTCGGGCCTCGCGAGACGCTCATTCATCCAACTTGTGCATGTACATATTTATTTGGTTTTGTTGTGTTTTCCAATTTCTGCACTTGGCTGTTCGTTCTAAATGTTAAAAATTTTCACTCGCTAGACGTCTTTCTAGCTTTTTATTTACTTCCATTTTTCGTTTAGTAACGTCTGGAGAACAAGTTTTGCGTTGAAAGCTTAATTCTTTCATTTCATTGCTGTCTAGCTACTGTGAGAGTGATAGCATGTTTTGTTCGCTATTACATTCCGGGGCCAGTCCACATTAGTCTTGAGCAGCTGTTCGCTGAAAGTTTATTCGTTGCGCATTTAGCGGCAAACTTGTTCTCCTACAGACACAACCACTGAGTTTAAATACTCGTTACCGATTCTAAACTAAACACTCTTATACGCATGTATGTGTTTATCTACGAGTGCAAAAGCTACACATCAATACCGTAAGACCGTGAGAGCACTCTTTAACATACTCTAACCAGAGAACTTAAAAAACTTGTTCTAAGTTCTCTGCTCTAACTTAGCTCTGGTCAGATGTTTAAGAAAGCTTTTTATGCCATGCATAGCACAACAATTATGGGTATAATGTGAAATTCGCAAATCCGTCAAAAAACATTGTATTCGAAATATGATTCAATATTGTATATTAGTACACATATAGAAAAACAAAGTTCTTTACAAAGAAAAGCTTTAGCGTTTTGTCAAGATTTTCAAAAATAGAGTTTAAAAAAAAAATATATACATATATGTATATATTAGTCTCAAGCTAGCAATGTCAATTTGGGCAAATCCTAACCAATTTAGAAAATGGACGTGGATCACATTTTGTTTCCTAGGTTAAGACAACAGATTTTCTGATTAATTTAATAATAATGCAAGGGAAATTTTTTTTGTTTCGTATTATCCGTAAAGAAAGTGTAGATTTTCACAAACTATACGTTAAATACAACTAAACGAAATAAGTTGTAATTTCGATGTAACAGCTAATAGCGAAAATGAAAATATAGAAATTATTATATCCGATTCAACAACCAAATTGGAAAGCAAGCATCGACATTATACTTTTGATATAAATTACAAATATCCCTAGTAATCTCATAAATTTGATTTGGTGACCGAAATCTTAATAACGAATTCGAATAAAAATTCTGAAAATTATAATTTTTTATAAAATTTCAGCAAAGAAGCATACATTTTTAAAATATTCTGTACCACGTTTGAGCTGCCAAAGCCGTTTAACAAATCCGAAATTAATATTTAACACCGTTCAATGTTATTACTGTCTGCTATAACCTCTTTTCAATCAAATAGAACAAAAAAAAATTTAACTAATTAATTTAAAAAAATATTATTCTAAGGAAGTTCTGTTCAAAATTTATATAAATATTACGATTACTTTCCATTTTGCTTTCGAGCTAAGGTTAGATGGCAATTTATTAAATGTAGAATTAACCAATACATAACCAGTTCTATATCATCATTTTAATATTTCAATAAATTTGCAAATTCGAAAAAGTATAGTATGTCTTAGTTCATACATTCAATTTATTTATTTCTTTCTTTCTCTCTGCAATTTGTATTTGTTCAACATTTCTACGCTAATTACAAATTAAAATTGTTTTACTTGTGTATGCTTCAGCTTAAATGATGATGTTGATTATGATAATGACGTCCATCTCCTTAACTTTTCTCCTTGGTAGCTAACGCACTTATCCGCTCGTCCATCGTTTCCACACCAACGTAACTTACAGTGCACTTTTGATTCGTTTTTGTAATTTTACAATGCCTAAATGTCAATTTATGTTTGTTTCTTTTAATAATTTTGTTAACATTTACCCAATAAATGATCTTTTTTTCTTTTATCAGTTGCTTCTCTTTTTTTTCAATAATACTAAGCGTTTTAATAATGTTTATGTGTCAGCTGTTGCACATATAAGCACACATTCATACATTATATCTGTTCACTTTAGGCATTGCCTTATTCATTTTAAGATCAACGACTTGTTTTATGCAATCTGTTATTTTTCTTCGCCTCAATGGAACACGTTTAATGTATTTTCTTTATATTTTTACGTATGAATTGTTTTTTCTTGTAATCTGTTTGGAGATCAGCTGCCGCGGCAAGCAAACGACGATATTGTGTTTCTTTTGTAATTTATTCTGATTTTTTTTTGTTGTTTACAGTTTTAATGTTACTGCAATTTACTCGATTAAATTTAACACAATTAACATTTTGCTATGTTTTGATATTATAATGTTTGCCTTGCCATAAATGTGCCCTTTATGATCACTTTTGCGTGAATTTGTCATACGTCAATAGCTTTATTGTTGTTGTGGGTGTTGTTCAAATTATTGACTAATGCGAAACGTTAATGTTCCATTAGTGTAAGGGCAGCTAAAATGGGGAGAAAGGAAAATCACTAGTTAGCAAAATACGTGCTTGGAATGAATAATACACGCTCCAGAGGAAATACTTACGTGAAGGTGGGCGACATGATGCATTTTCATTAGGTTGAAAGTTCAAAAAATCCCATATGAGAATGGTGTCATCATGCGAACTGCTGACAATCTGGAATTCATCGAATTGCAAGCGGAAAACACGGCCTGTGTGCTCCTGAAAACAAAACAAAAAATTGTATGAAATACATCAGGGTTGCGAATTTTTTAATTAAAAAATTTTACATTAAAAATTAAATTTTCATTTCTTTATCCCAGATATCTTGCGATTAAAAGTTAGATATTTAATAATATTCGATTTTTAATCACTATATTTATTAGTATATAATATAATCTAACATTATAAACATTTTTATAGATTAATGATAAAAATAAATATATTATATTCATCTCTCTATTTATATGAAGTTGGTCTTTTAATTCTCGGAAATGTCTATATTGGAATTTTAAATGATCTAGTTAACTTATTAATTTAATTTTTAGATTACTTTTTTTATTTAAGTATTTTGAATTAAATATTGCAAATTTTATTTTTCAATATGAATGAAGTACGCAAACGCGAAAAAATTTTAATTCTAAACCAATTTCTTTTTTTTTAATTCTTAATTATATGCTTGGAAATAATATTTGTCCTTTTTACTTTCCAAGCTGGTAATTTTATTTATTTTTAATTTTTAATCCGGATTGTAAGATTAAATATTTTTTTTTAATCCCGTATTTGGATTTAAAATTTTTTGTTTATTTTTAAATCCCGTATTGGGATTTAAAAAAATAATTCAAATGTTAATTCAATTATTTTTTAATGCATTATTTGAATACGTTAGACTAAAGGATATTTAGAAAAGGCAGTACATTCTACTATTACAAAACGTAATGGGTTTTAAGTTTTCAATAAATATGAACAATTTGTTACCAGGCAATGAAGTACTCAGCTAATTTCCTTGCTTATTCTATAATTTTCATATTGTAATCTATCAACAGAACGTGTTTATCTAACTAGGATATTTACACTTACCACCAAGGTATTCAAGCAAAGTGTGTTTGCCTGTGCGCGCGGATCTAATGCCGCAACCAAGTCCCAAACTTTGATTTTGCCATCATAGGCACCGCTGACAATACGTTTCGAATCGAAGCGAATGCAACGCACCAGTTCATCATGGCCCTCCAACACACGCAAACAAGCACCACATTCAATATCCCAAAGTCTGGAACAAAACATAAATTTAAGTAAACTGACAAATTCGGAAAAGTATAACATTAGACTTCTTACACACCTGATTGAGTTATCAGAACTGCCACTGACCACTAAGCGATCCCTATATTGCAGACACGCGATGCCGCGCTTATGTCCATTCAATGTGCGCACAAATTCACAGCTTGATGTTGACCACACTTTAATGGTGCGATCACCGCTGGCCGATACAATGTACTTCTCATCGAAATCCACCACATTAACGGCGGCGCGATGACCGACCAATACACGTCGCAAGGTGATTTCGCTGGGCGAGGTCATATCCCACACAGCAATCGAACGATCCTTCGAGCAGGTTACCATCATGCCATTATTGAAACGTAAATGAAGCACAGCTTCACAATGATGAATCAGCGTGTTAACCATTTCACCGGTGTTGACATCCCAAACTCGTACCGTCGAATCTGACGAACCACTAATGATGACTTTATCGTCATATTGAAGACACAAAACTGAACCGGTGTGACCAGTCAAAGTCTACATTGAAGTATGTAAATAATTATATAAAAATTTAAATAATTTGATATAACAATTTAGTAGCTACCTTAACACATTGCAAGTCCGTGCGGTCCCATATTTTAATGGTATTATCACGCAGACCAGAAACAATCTTCTGATCGTCATACTGCAGACAATAAACACCCTTTGAATTCTCAGAACGGCAATTAATGCGACGTAACATATGCCGACCGCTACGCCAATTGTTCTCTATGCTCTCGATATCCTATGTAATAGAATGAAAACAAAAACAAACAATAACAAAGTGTTACATAGCAGAAGAGAGTAAACACACCTTCATTATAGTGGGATATAGTTCGCGATAGAAAGAGTGTGGTCTGTGAGTAGTGCCAGGACGAGGCTTGAAGAGATATTGCATCCAACCGCGACGCTCTGCCAAGCCACGCCATAAGGAATCGGTGCGTGCTTTACGCTCGATCAGCTTCTTCCAGAGCATACCCTCGGAGATAACACGCAGCCATTCCTTACATACCAATTCGGCGGACTTGAGCGAATCTGCATCCAAATAGGTGAGTATGTTTTCGGCAATGTGATCGAGGCCTTTTTCTACAATTAACAAAGTAAAAAAAATCGACATTTTAATTTAATTTTAAATATAGCAATAAGGATCAAAAGAATTAATAATTTTTAAATATGAGATGCCAACAAAAAGTAATATATGGCAATATGTTCATTCGCCTAATTTCAGTGTCAACGATGATTTCCAGTCTCATCGTATTTACACACGCACAATATAAATTACAAAGCTAGTAAGTAATGAAAATTACTATTATGCACTATAAACATCAAAGGCAATAGGTGACAATATGTAGTGGCAAATACTGCATATGTAGTATAGACTTGTTTGTATGTATGTCTATATATCTTTCTAGATACTCAGCCGTATATGTGAAACACATTAACCTACAATTATACATATTGTGAAGAATATCTGCATGTGGAGTAACATTTCACCAATTTCGCACATACACATACAAATCTACATACAGCTAGGCATTCAGAGAGTGAACCGAAAACAGTGAATAACCGATTAAACAAGAAACTAAAAAGTAGATTTGACGCACCGTGCCGTCAGTCACATCACGTTTAACCCAATTCCATCTTTACACTTCGCTGTGCACTTTTTACTTTGCTAGCAGTCAGTTCATTAAATACGAATGGGATGTGTAAGTAAATCATACAAAGCTGAGATGTTTATACTCGTATAGTTGTAACAATAGATATGTATATGCACACACGAAGTAAAATGGATATATTGCTATTTATTTATGGACCTATATATAAAATAATATGTGAGTAACTCTATACACGAAAGTAAGTTAAGCAGTATATATCTATAATTATCATTATTAACTGACTTTGGAGAGTATCGAAGCGCACAACCAACTGGCATAAATCACATAAACTGGTATAATCCAAATATCTTTAAGAATACAGGACACTTGGTATTTGAAAAATAATCAAATTTTTGTATAAACTAAGTAAATATGTTTACTAAAAAATATATATAATATATAATTAAACAAGAAAAAACATTTCATAAATTTATTTTTATTTATTCACTATTGTGAATTCTTTATAACATCCGATTTATTCGCGGATTTGGCGTGCATACCATATAAAAAAACTTTTAATTTCATTGGTAAAAGTTTGCATGAGTAATCAATATGGTTTAAAAATATGCACCACCAATACAATACAAAGGCGTCATCAGCTGCAGGTATTCTTTTTTTTCGTCATCACATCACATTTTAACAATTATAAAGCAAAAATGTTAATTTTAATTTGATATTTATTTATAGTAACTATTGGGAACCGTAGTCGAAAAAATTAAGCAGGCCACTAAAACTTTGTAAGTCACATGTCAAATTGAGATATTTTTTTCCAATTTTGTTTCTACTAAAAGCAACAAACAGTTCTAAAAACATATGCAAATATGCATCACTCGTTGTAAGAAAAGGTCTTACCAAATATGTGAGACAAAATTAAATATGAATGACAGTTGTGAATATTGAAAATCACCAATAAAATTCCAAGTTTTTGGATTAAGTTCGTGCTATTCGTATATATTCAATTTACATAAATCTTTATTTTTTAATTTATAAGCATGAAACAGATTAACTGTAGCATCAGTTTCGACACACTGGTGCCAAATATTCAAACAAAATATCATGATAAAAATATATAAATTAGAAAATCAAAAGAAGAAAACTATACGAACATTTGATAGTTTAGCAGAGAAATCATTATACAGGACACATATAAATTTAATTTGAAAAATATGTAGGATATGTAAATCAGTTTGTGGATACCATCGATGTAAAACTAAGATTACATCATATACATAAAAGTGAAAATATGATATGTAACAGACACACCTGTAGATGCAAATATATGCACATGTATGTATATATAGTATACGAGCATTTATGATGACCATTAGAAGTGATAACGCAAAAATCATTGCCTACGAATTCGCGTAAACTAGAGCTATTGTTGCTTAAAGCTTTAAGCAACCGCTTAAAACGCTATGCATGCCCAGACATTCGCTGTAATCCGCACAACTCGGATGACTAGAGAAGCTTTTTAGCTTGATATTCGCAATATGTGAGAGAAACAATAGACTTACAGTCCTTCCCCTGATTTCCGAGTTTCCTGCTGGCTGTAAACCGTTTATGTTGATCAAAATGTGTGATATATTAATGAAACTAAGTTAGCTTATGACCTCTAATATAATGTGTGAACTTGAACTCCTTTATAACATTTTATTAGTATTATCAACACCTGAAAAGATTTCATCACTTTTGAACCTCACAAATTTGGAGAGTAATACCTGAACTTAGCCCTTCCTTATTTGTAAAATAAATGCGTTTATCATGAATAACAAATAATTATTGTATATTTTAATAATTCTTAACGGAATGGGTATGATTACATTTTTACTCATTGCATTATTGGTAAAGGTGCTAAATGTGAACATATTTATACATATATATGTATATGTATGGTATGTGCACATACCATGTACTCAAGATTGAATACCTTCAGATATACATATGTACATATGTGTACATAAGTATACATCATGAGTTTGTATAAGCGTTTAATTACACAGCGTTAAGTTTAAATTTTACTTTTCCTTCCTCCATTCGTTTTGTATTTCAAGGTAGCTATTATGAATTTTTCAGCGGAACAATGAATGATTTCCAAGTATAGAAATCTTTACTCATTGCTTATACAAATGTACACAAAAGTTTTTTTTAGTTTTTATATATAAATAAAATAATAATTCGGATCACTGACTAAATGCCCTCAGAATATGAATAAAATTAACAACGACTTGCTAGAGGATCATTTTATGATGATAACCCATTTGGAACCTGTTATTGCATACGAAAATAAAAGAAAGTATCAGGCCGAGAATATTTTCAGTACTTAGAAAGCATATGAAAAAAAAGAAAACTACGCAAAGAAAAAGTGGTTGACTTTGGGTACGAGGAAGGCTCCATAACTTTGCATTTGCAAGCATTTTTATACAAATATCAGTACAACTTTTCAATTGCTTAGCTAATAATCTCGTTTATAAAGTTTTTAAGTTAAAAATTTTTGTTTTAACGTTAAATTCAGTAGTACTCGATATATAATACAAACATATGTATGTATGTATATTATACATATGTATATAGTATATATGAAGATCGATTGCAACAAGCAATGAAAATATTATATAATAAAGAGTTTGTTACAAATGCGGATCAATTTATAGTTTATTGTGTATGATGAGACATGTATGCATGTACATAGATCTGATATTTGCAATATTTTTACTCGTTTATAAACACAAATTGGAGGTACATCAGAAAACATTCCAATGCTAGGCAAATTACAAAGCCCCCAAGGCAAGTAGCATATGCGCACGCATACATGCAATATAGGCACGTCCCAACGAACATGTTGCATCAGTGATTGTGGTTCCTTTAACTGATAGTTGAAGAGAGTGTGTTTATACAATATATGTATATATAGTTATCCATTTCGAGGCTCCCTACTTTTTTAAGAAAAAATGACTACGACGGTACCACGGGGAGCAGAAAGCCCTTGGACTTCGGTCCAATCTGCTCATTGGGTTATGGCCCCTTTGGGGAGATTCGTGGTGGCTGTGGTTGAAACCTAAATGCAGGAAGAACTGAAAATTCAGCCTAACTGTTTTTTTCAGTTCTAAAAAGAAGTTGCAAAAAGCAACTGGGTTCCGTACCCGAAAACGGAAGAGGTTTTAGGTCGGCCTCGAATCTTACCAAGATGGTAGTGTGTGCCCAGACACACTGCCACTGGTAACCAAATTAATACTTGCAAATAGCTCGTATTATTTGGGGCGCTTTTCAACGCATTGTATTAATACGTTGTGCTTTGGAGCACCGTGAAGTAAGGCCCGTTCCCACGACAGTCGGGTCTACGTAACCGGAACGGACCCGGATTTATTCCGGCCAAGGACTGTCAACTCGGCAGAATTCTGTCGCTGCAACAACAACAAGGCCGTCGCCGGCAGGTACTCACGTAAATCATCAATTGATGCGATGTGTGGGTGAGATTCAATTTCAGGCATCAAATAGTCGGTTATCATGACGCGTTTACGTCCTCACCGGCATCATACCGAAATATGGACCGATAATTCCACCGGCCCACAAACCACACCAAAACGTTGTTTTTTCTGGATGAAATGGCAGCTTTTGAATCTCTTTAGGTTGCTCTTGCAATTTTGCTTGTTTACAAACCCATTGAACCAGAAATGGGCCTCATCGCTGAAAAAATGTTTCACGAAAACGTCGGATCTTCTTGGAACTTTTCAAGAGCACATAGGGCGAAGTGATGTCGCTTGGGAAAGTCGAGCGGCTTCAGTACTTGCACAAGCTTTATTTTGTACGCTTTTAATTTATGATCTCGACGAAAAATCCGTCAAGTCGTTCCATACGCCAGTCCGAGTTGCCGCGAACGGCGCCGAAGCGACTCTCCATGGTCTTAGTGTACACTCCCAGCTACGCCCGCTATATTTTCTTGACTGCGTGCTGAACGTGGTCTATTCGGTCGAATATTATCCATAATGAAGGCTGGGCCTCAAGATGGGTGATGGTGTTGCGAATAGTACTCTTAGTAGGTCGATTATATTGAGCATAAGTTAAGCGAAGCCCGCGAAAAACATTTTTTACAGAACGTGAAGTTTCGTAATAAAGTTGAAAGATTTGTAAACGTTGTTCAGGCCTAAGTCTTTCCATGATAAAATGCCAAATAATACTTAATAAAAATAATATGACAGCTTGACACGACTCACGTGTGATCTGTCAAAAAAAGGTTATTGAAACAAGTACCTCCACTTAGATTACCCGTTATATTAAGAGTAAAAATAAATAAGGAATATGTAAACAATTTTAAAGTATTTTCTTAGTAAGGCTTTCACACTGATTTATAATTATAAATCGATTAAATCGACATATTGTTGGTACAAATTATATCTTAATGGGCACTTTCTTTTTAAATAAGAAGTTTTGATAAATAGCAATAGATTACAAACAATGCAAAATGAACATATTGGCACTAATTTCTTAGTAAAATATTTCATTGATTTACTTGATAAAGACCTTGACCTTGACTTACCTATACATTTGTGAAAAATACACGATTTATAAAAACTACAGATTTTACAAATATTAACCTAAACTGTTCTAACTCTTAATTTGTTTTTTAAATCTTCTGAATTTCGATGTAATATGCACCATGTTAAATAAGGAAACTCTATTGCTCAATATATATATACATCCTTACGTACATTGGTATATATGTATGAATGTATCTATAGTTGTTATAGTAATATCGAAATGCACTTACTCGGCAATAATGTGATGAAATCACGCTGCAACATCGGTTTGAGGAACGCATTTATGTGTCCATGTTGGTAGTGGCACATGCGCGCAAGAAGCTGTTCCACGAATTCAACCTGATCCGCTTCGTTCCATTGCGAGAAGTAGGTTAAGCAGGTCTCACGTTCATTTTGAAATATTTGTGTTGATTCTTTCTTACGGACGGGATCATACAGCATTGTTGATGTGAACTATCATGATGTTTATAATGTTGTATGAAGATATATGAAGTTAGCCGCAATAAATTATCGTAGTCATTGAAGAGCAGATGTTACCAAAAACAGTAAAACAATCAAATGTGATTTGCAAACAGAAAAGAGAAATTTTGGTATTAGAATATATCAATTAAATCTGAATGAACTATGTAATTGTGTAAATTTTTACTTCTTTACTATATAAAATTTAGAATTTAAATACAGTATAATAAATATATATATTTATATATATAGACATATGTATGTACATGCAAGCATACTTATCGAATTCAATTGCACTCTTGCGACAAAAAAATTCTTCTTAACCAGCTTTAACAGTCGCCACAACAGTTAACATAACCGGAGAGGACCCGAATTTATACTCAGTATAGTTTGATTTGCTTTTTATTATGAATAAATGTAAAGTACCTAAACATACTACTGAAATTTTCTAACCTTGATCATTTGATGATTTTACAATATTCTCTAAATTTTAGTTATTTATAAAAGATATACTTTTAGAAAGTTTAAACACACTAACCACATATAAATTAACGTTTATACTAATATGAAATTTTAACATGTGCACAGTTAACTCATTTTTAAAAACAGTTCAAAGTTATCATGATTATCATTGAAAACATGTTGTTAGTCACTTTAACTGCAAATAGACAGTAGATGCTACACAATTCTAAACTTTCAAAAACAAGGAGATTGCTATGCAATAACACAATTAGAGAAATAGTATTAAATTCGAGTAACGCATGTAGGCTTATTCGGTTGCGCGTGTATTAAAAATTTATATTCAGCGAGAAAAGTTACATATATATGTACATATGTATCTATCAATTGATTTTCTTAAAAATGTATGCTGTTTTATTTTATTTTTTTAAATCTTTTTATCAACATATAACATTATATGTATATGTAGAACTATTTCAAAATTTTGACTGAAATATGTACAACACTCGGCTGGAAATAGTACCAAACAAATATTTTCGCGATATTCCGATCGTTCAGTATATATTAGACATATTTATATGATATAGGGTTCCGATATCGGCAATTGGAGAGAAAAGGAAAAGTACCAAAATTTCAGATCGATATCTCACAAACTGAGGGACTAGTTCCCGTATATACAGACAGACGGACGGACATGACTAAATCGACTCAGCTCGTTATGCTGATCATTTATAAATATATTTTATAGGGACTCAGACGTTTCTTTCTGGGTGTTACAAACTTCGTTAACTAACTTAATACATTTACTCGGTACATGAACACCATCTAAGTTTTCATCGCATTTCACTAACCGATTTGGATATCTAAAACTTGGCCGAAATATGTTATACACCATTAAAATCACAGGAAAACGGGGCATCCTTACATATTATATATGTATGTATTTATATTTTTACCTTTTTAGAAACGTGCTTAAAATATTTGGCACCCCGCAAAATGGAGAAATAATCTTTATTGTTAGTTTAAAAAAATTTGGTTTTATCCAATACCCAAGAAAAGTCGATTTTGCCGTCTATTGTAATATATGCATAAGCTATTTGTGTTGACTGAATAAACAATACTTATAAACTCAAAAGTTTTGAACGCTTAAGACTTTAGTTTGAATTTATGTCATTATTTGGTTTAGCAAGAAAAAAAATTAAAGGAAGTGAAGATTAAGTATTAATGATAATAAATTAAGAACTTATGCCATATATCATAGTCCATTATTTACGAAATAAACTGTAGAAAAAAACTTTATTGTATGTTAAGTGCTAGTATCAGATGGGATGCACAAATCCCATTTTGGTAAATCAATTACAGAAAACGTTGTATAGATTTTGAACATATAAACCGAAATGATTTATGGCCTTCCATGCTTATTAGCTAAAGCACACACGTATATATCAAATAATCTAAATTTCAATAGACTTAAATTGCTTTTCATCAATAAATCAAAAGCAGCTTGACGGCTGTGTCATAAAAAAATTTATAATATTCACTATTTAATATGAATGCAAATACAATATATTAAATATATTTCTGCAATTGATGATAGATAGTTCAAAGTTTATATACAATTTAATCACATATGCACATTCAATGCAAGTTTATATTTTATAGGCGATATTAAAAGTCAAAATAACAAGAAAAAAAATGTGTAAAATGTTTATATAAAATCAAAGGTGATTAACAAAACTTACGGCTTGCGAATTTGAGTTGGTCTCGTCCATAATTTTGTCAGTCTCCATTTTAATCATTTTTTGCTTTATAAATTTCTGTCAAAATCCTTCTTTGTTTTATATTTATATTTATCGACACAGTACACACACACATATGACTGTCGACGTTATTCCTCTTTCTTTTTATTTTCCATATGCAATAATAGGAATGGGTAACGAGGACAGATAATCCAATTCCTACGATCCCAGTGAAAACTCGTTCACGAAATCCAAATCGAAAAATTACAAAAACACATGCGCACTCTCTACAACATCCGTTTGTTTCACTCCCGCTAGTGACTATAACAAACCACACTAAACGTATTAATGCTTTTCGTCCGTTCTAACGCAATTACTATTGACGTGTAGCACACAAAGTACTCGCTCAGATCCTTTGTTTGCGTTTACGAACACACGTTTGTTAAGTGCACACGTACACCAGGAAAAACAGCTAGCTCTCTCGTTTAAGCAAACATTCAAGGTTTTTACCTAAGCAGCCATTATTGACGAATGGGTTTAACACTTGCTCTTTCCCACTTGCACAAGCGCAAGTCATTTAGCAAAGCGAAGAAGACTTTGCGAGTAATCAATT
Organism: Bactrocera oleae; assembly: GCF_042242935.1. NCBI lineage: Eukaryota > Metazoa > Arthropoda > Insecta > Diptera > Tephritidae > Bactrocera > Bactrocera oleae. The sequence goes on along the minus strand of NC_091536.1, from coordinate 20,893,110 downwards.
CCGTTACCGTATTTTTAATAAATATAAAAAAAGATATAAATCACACTTAATCTCGTTGGATTTAATTTTCTTTCACTCACTTAAAGTGAAATTACAGAAATAAATACAATTACTACCAACTTCTCTAATTTTTTCACAATGTAGAAAAGATTAAGTGATGATTGCACGCAACAAACGACACGACTGAAAAATTTACGTGAATGAAAATTGTAACCAACTTCGCTACGAAGAAAGAAACATTCACAATAACTCAAGTCCCATATAAATTATACAAGAATGCACTAAATAAAGGATTTAGATACATTTTCATATAACTTTTTTTTTTTTAATATAGCGTTTTTAATATTGTAATATTGAATGGTTCCTAATATAAACTATCAGGGACGTTATAGCTTAAATACCTTCCATATATAATGGGAACTATCATTACCATTTTTCTCTTAGAAAATTATACTCCAAAAGTTGTGAATGGTTTTTAATAGTTTTCCTCTGGCGGTGGCATAAATGCGTTAATTTTTTCAAATGACACCAATTGTTTTATTTACAAGTGCACATTTTTGCAATACTTTAATTTTCCAATCTTTATATATATATAACAATTGAAATTAGTGACGAATTGAAAAATTCGTAAATTTGTAGTCCGGTAGTATTTTCGGTTCACTGAAATCAACTCTTTCTATGCGACATGTCGGGCTTCCAGTTTTTAGTAACCAAACTTTCCTTTTGAAGACAAATTAAAAGTTGTAAAAATTGTATCACAAAATAGTAATACTTTAAACTTACATTTGCTCGAAGGCTTCAGGTATACCTTCGATTTGTCCCTTAACGGTATCATGGGGCGTGTTCATGCACCATCCTCTCACTCCAAGAGATTTTGCTTGCCTTTCAGTATACTGTAATATACACACAAATTAAGCCTGGGATATAATTTGAAACGATAGTGCTATCTTGGTGGTCACAGCGATTACAAGGATGATATAATTTTTTTATAACTAATCATATCCATAAAATTAACTTACCATTCGAAATGATACACCTGAAACAAGCAATAGTAAACATTACGTTCTAATTAAATATATCAATTACCTTGAACTATGCCGTGCACTTCGAAATCGCAACTCAGTATTTCTGGCATTTTCAGGAAGTCCAATGAAACGCAAATATTAAACTACTATAAATAGTTAATAATATATTTTTCTTTTAGTTTTGTTTTGATCCGTTCGATTGTCAAATTGTCTTTTATTGGCGCTTGCGCACTGTAATGCCAAACTGTTTAGTCCAATTAAAAATATTTTGAAAAATAAAGTAAAATTGCACTACATTTATTTCTTGTTCAATTTATATTAAATTATATTGAGGAAAATTACACAAATGCAAATGCTATTTAATGTTTCTTAATAATTTTTTTCTGACATAATGTGGTATTTTATATTTTTCATGCAAAATTATTGAGCACGGTAACACTTTGGCCATGACGTTTCAAAATAAAGCCTATCTAAAATTTCGCTATAGCTGAGAATCCGTCAACTATCAACAGTTATTTTCATCGGTGCAAAAAACTCTTATCGTTTTAATTAATATTCGACTAATTAAAATGCCTTCACTTTTTGCTGGCATATATTTGCAAGATAAACCAAATGAATTTCTTCCTTTGAATGATATCGATTTTGATCGTAATGTGAATTATTTAAAAGAAGAAATTGCTAAAAAGGTGCAGTGCGATGCGACAAATTTGGGTAAGTACGCATATACAAGCAACATACATATTTGACGGAGTAAATATATGCTTATAATGTGTAATACATATGTTCATATGTTTAAAAAATTACAGAGTTAATATACAAAGGTTTAGCTTTAAATGATGAAAATAAATTATTGGAAACCATTTGCCCCAACGGAACGGTGCATTGTTTCAACAAGACAAAGCAACATTCTTCGCACGTTCCACCAGAAGATGTGTCAAGTCCTGCGAATATTACACGTATTCACGAGCTTTTTAATGTAATTGCACACACTCAAATAAATGTGAATTCACGTGTCAATATCCTCCAAAAGGTATTGGCAAAGTATCCAGAATTTCGTCATAATTTAGGAGCACAAGCTCTTATTAGGGATTCAGTTCTTTTTAATACACTTCATCATCCAGAAGTGGTTAAAAATATTTCAGAAACCTATCCCATTATATGTGAAGCAGCTCCATTCATGGTAGATACTATTAAAAAAGAATTGGCTCGAAGCTCATCTACTACACGTAAGTGAAGTACTTCTTATATTTATCTCTATGCATACCAACTTCTATCATTTAGTTTCAGAGCCGGCGACTGATTCAACCAATTCATCTGAGGAAGAAAATTCGATGGGTGCCAGCACTAGTAACGAACGACCTATATCGGGTTCGCAATCGGAGAATTCACGAATACGTATGATAAGCCGCCAGCAATTACAAGCTGCACTTGCCAGAATTGGCGTCGGTTCGGTTAATTCATTGTCCAACATTGCTCAAAGAAATAGTGATAACGTAAATGTAACACCAGCTACGGGTACAACATCAGAAGCGGCTGCTGATACATCTGCACCCATACCCAATTCAACTAGTGGAGAGCGTATTTCATCAACAATGTTTCGATCAGAGTTGCAACGAGCATTACAATCTTTGGGTCAACGGGTCGGTCCAGGTAGTGGTTCGGGTAATGGTAATAGTGATCAGGGCAGAGATTCGCAACGAATGGACACAACAGAAACCACTACTACTGGTACTGTTACGGAAGACGACAGTGACGAACTACCGCCCCAGTATCGCACGCACCAATATGCTAATGAATTGCGAACTATGGTTCAAATGGGTTTACTCAATTACGATGACAATCTAGTATATTTGACAATTGCAAGTGGTAATATTGATGTTGCTATTAACCTTCTAATGGGAGCAATGAATTAATGATGTAGAAAGTGATGAGAACCGAGATGTTTATAATTGGATGATAGATGAACGCAAAACGACTGGATTACGAAAACAAAAAGAATATGTCATCCTATGTCAATGATCTGTAGACTGCAAAAATAAAATAATATATATGTATTTGTATCTCTTTGTTTATTTATAGGAATACTCAATTACATTTGCGTTATTTTATCGTTAATATTTTCTGTAAAAAATATAACGAATATATCATATGATTCTAGTGTTTTTTTTGTTTTTTTTTTTTACATTTTGATGAAATTTCTGGCATGTATGTACATTGAGAACGGTTGAAGTTTATCATAGTTCTCTCAATTCTTCATTACTTGCACAAAAGGTATACTATATAATTGTTTTAAATAATAATAATACATTACATAAATACATTGCATTTAAAGACTAATATGTATATATAGATGTATAGTATAGGACACTACCGGGCACAATCGATTATGATATTAAATATTCCAAGGCTTTCTCTTTATTGTTATTGAATTTAAATAGCGCCTCGGAGATTTTCGCTTCGTCGAAACCCAGATCCATTAATTCACTAAGTGGTATTAGATGCTCAATGATCTGTAATTATCACCATTATTATATTATATGCAGAATGCCTATTAAAGATTGTTTACCTTTTTATCATCCGTACCGAAAATTGTGGAAATTTTCGCCACCCGCTCCAACGGAAAGCCCATAGAACTAATATTTGTAACTAATCGTTGTGCAGGCAGAGGCAATTTGCCAAAATGATTTGCCTCTTGTGATGTGTGTGTTACTTTCACAGGTGACTGCTTTGGAGTTCTATCTGCTTCACACAAACATTTTTAACTTATGTTTATTAGAATATTTATATTACCCACCTTCATCATAATCCTTGACATCAGCTTGTTTTTCTTCTTCAGAATTAAAACTATAGTAACGGGACCTACGTATTTCTGAATTTCGAACTTCGTCACTTAACTCTTCCAATATATCTGGAACGCTCCTGGACTTTGAATCTATGTAATTGCTGGTGTTTAAAAATTGCTGATTTTGCAAATGTGATTCATTGCTGACATTAATCGGGCTTACATAGTTATTAGCATTGCTGCCAATACAGTGTGTAGAATTAACATCAGTTGAATGATTTAGTAAATGTCTGGGGCTATCGTAAACCGAAGGGCTACCATTGTAATTGGGTGTATAAAGGTAATTGTGATTACCCAAAATAGCAGAAGCGTTTTGTGTTTGGGCATTCAAATTTAAATACTTCTGCGCAATTTCTTCACTATTATATAATGTATTGTAAGACGTTTGAAAGGATTTTTGTTGAGTATGATGTGAAGGATTAATAAGTGAATCGTATGAGTCTAGCGGTGTGTTGCTGTTATTACTTATACAATTCATAGCATTAGTCATACTGTTATTTGCAGCAATTGGATTTGGAATGTTTTCATTATGCCAAACCTGTTGATTTAATTTCTCAAAGTCAAACTTTTTAAACTCAACCTTATTATTTTCTGCTGTAATATTTTTGTGAGTATTATCTTTGGATGTTAGCTCAGATTTAATTCCTACTTGTATTTTCTCCATTTTTTGCTCATGCGACAATTTTTCCGTCTTATCCTCTATTTCCTTATTTTGGACATGCAATTGCGTGTTATGAAGCACTTGCGCCAATATATCTAAATCATTAATTGTTTTTAACTCAATATTATCAAAAGGTGATGATGTATCTTCTTCGAAATCTTTATAATTAAATGCATTTACTTCTTTTGCACCGCTGCAATATTTTCCGGCCTTAGCATGTGCTTCCAAACACGATGCTGTTATGCCATTTAATTGTTGAATTGTTGAATTTTCACATATACTGGAAACAATAGTTGGTTGTAGTATGTTATGAAAACTGTTTATTTGCGGGGGTAAAATTAATTTTTCTTCTGTATCAGACTCCTTTTTTTCTCTTTCAACTATATTTGTTTGTTTACATTCTGTCTCACCATCCGAACCAGACAGATCATCGGTACTCGGATAATTTACTGCGCCAAGCATACGTTTATTTCTGGCTTCAAGCTCTTGTAAACGTTCTTGCTCCCTTTGATCATTTCGTTCACGGCGTGCTTCTCGCTCCTGCTGTCTTAATCGTCGCCACTCAGGCATTTTGGCAAGAACCTTTTTTTCCAACTGGAAGTCATAACAATATTGTGGAGCTTCATTATAATGCTCCGCTGGTAATTGCAATTTATGAACTATAGACTGAGGCAGTTGATACAATCTAGGTGGTGGTTTAAAACTTTCTGCTATTTTAACAGGAACTCTGTCCATATAGTTTAAATTGGACATTTTCCTCCTTAAACACCTTGTCTGAAAAGCAAAACACACACACACATATTGTTAAAATTGAATAGTTTTGTTTTAATTTTCTTACTGTAAAAACTGACTACATGTACCTTGTTATTGACATTTGAGAAATTGTTGAAATATTCCCTATTTGTACTCTTTTATTACTAATTAAAAAAAACTTTTCTAAGTAAAGAAATTATTCGTTTTCTCGGAATAAACTTCGCGAAAAAGTGAATAAAACGAAAACAATGACAACTTTTTGACACTATGTCAGATGACCAGGACAGAGTTTACAAATTTCATTACTAATTCGTATGTTTTTTTCATCTGAGGAATTTTTGCGTACAGAAAAGTCTCGTAATATTTTAAGACAGAAAATTTCAGCTTGATTCGTAAATATACATTTTCAATGGTTTGCGTCATGATTCAATTATATTTATAAGGTTGAGCCGATAGCCCAAAAAATAACAATTTGGCAAAAGAGTTTAAATTCATAATGTTTTTTTGATTCAGAAATAAGTTTTTCAAAGATTTCAACCAATGAAAATGTGTTTTTTAAGTATTAACTGAATAAGAATAAATTTTAAATCATACAAAATCATCAAAATGTTAACAAGAAATTCACGAAAAAAAAGCTTTAACATTATTGATTTAATATATTTTCCGTAAAAGAAAGCACAGTAACACAACCAGAGAACGTCAATGAATATTCATTAATTAATTCATTAACATTCTCTGCTTTTACAATTGAATCATGATTAAGATTTAAAATTTATTCATTCTCCGAAGTCTTATTGGCTTCCAATAAGAAAAGATAAATAAAACAAATTAGAATAATTTTCGTCATTTATTTGTAAAAAAAAATTATATTGGCACATTTTTTTATTTAAAAATATGTTAAAATGTTCATAGGTTCATGAGGAAAAAAGCATTCAAATGGTATATCTTTTGTATATAAAAATATATTTTTGTCTTTTTATAAGGTTAACACTTATTTCATGTTATTAGATTACTTAATAGTTCAAACTAAGATTCAACTAGAATTTTCAATTTTGTATAGTTCATACAAAGTTTGTATACAGAGGGCTCATATTGGCCTTTTGTTTTTTATAGTTCAGTTTTATGAAAGGGAAAAGTTAACGATTACTTTAAGTTATTGTTTTTTGTTTAAATGCTTTTAACCATTTTGGTAAATAAATTCACGTTTTATTTTATTGGACAATATTTAATTTATTTATTATTGTTTTACAATTGAACAATAATTTCTGTGCACTTTGGATATGCGTAAATAGTATTTTTTTATATTCCTTTTACAGATTTGAAATATGGCGCATCAACCGCAACCAGAGCTAATCTACTTACTTACAGTTTTGCCATATATTTAAAATTTTTATTTTATATATTATTACGATTCTTTTTGATGACCTATGATAAGTTAAGTGTTATTAATTATTCTGTATATTTATTTAAATGAAAACTTGTTATACTGTTATTTATTTATATCTCTTTAATACTCCATGTGCAACGGGTCTTATTGCTGGTCTAACTGGAGCTTCTCGGAAACGTTTCATTTGAGTTCCGTATATAGAGGCAGTTGGTGGACGTTTATAGGGCAAAGTTGTTGGGACAATTTTTGCTAAAATATTCATTGGTCATTAATTAATTTTTTATAAGTTACGTATTTTTACATTTATCGAAATTTTATATTGAAATATTTTGTATAATTTATTAAAGGATTATGTTAGTTATTTTTTATATTATTTATTTTCCGTTATTATAATTTTTTTTATGAAAATTTAATTATATTACTCATAAAGTTTATACAGCAATCACGATAAAAATAAATAACCAAAGACAACAATATCTTACCTCGGGTATATTCATAAGCTGGAACGATTGTGCGCTTAGGAATGCGAGTTTCATAAATCTCCTCATCTGATTCCTCTTCTCTGTGAAAGTATTGAACATATAGATCAATTTTATTTATACATGCTATAAATATATATATATACGCTACAAACTATAGGTTTAGATAGGCATTTTATAAAACAAAATTGTTAAAAAGTTTGTAAATAATTGTTTATACTTACTTAGATGCATCAATTTGATATGCATATTGCTTGACAAAATTCAAATACTTGGATGGACCACTCGATACTATTTTGTTTTCAAATATTGATCTGAAATCAACCAATATTAGATATATTATGACATTATATACCTAAGTTAGGTTACTTAGAAAACTGCTTTGCGGATTTGGGATCGATTTCCATAAGTTCGCGAAGTTGTTCTTGCGCAACGTCGTCATTTTTGTCAGGAACTAGATATTTTCGTATTTCAGCCAGTGCGTATGCCACACGAGCGTAAGCTTCTGCAGGTGTTGCGACGGTGCTAATCTCAACAAATAAATCTTTACTTAAATGAGAATGTCGTGGATCACCTGAATTACGCATTTCCTCTTCCTTAGCACGATCGCGGATGGAATTCCTTCCCTTGATGACAATGCGACACTGGGTCTCTTCTTGCAGACGACGAAGTGAATTGCCTTTAGGGCCTAATATTTTTCCAGTAAAGTTGAACTAGCGATTTTAGTGAATATACATAAATGATGTATATATAGCTATTTTTAATGTTGAAACTATACCTTTGGGTATTGTTTTATTGGGACAAATACTTTTTGAACCAATTTGATAGGCTTCTGTTTGTAAACATCAGCATAATATTCTCTGCCAGGAATTCGCCCTGTAGTGCACACTCTTTCAATAGCTATGCGAAGACATTGTTTTAATTTAATGTTCCGAAAATACACATTACAGATTTAAATGCATTCAAATACAACTAACCTTCTTCTATGAGCAGCGCACACAATGGAAACTCATTGCTCAGTCTATCCCGTTCCTCATTTAATTCATCCAAAAATTTTTGGGCAAAATTATTTATTCTTGGTCCATCGATCTCACCATCTTTTGCAACTTGACTGACCTCATCTGAATGTTCCGACATTTTTCTAAATCAACACAATTTAAATTAAATCGAATGCTAAAAGTAAAATGCATTAATACCCTGCTGCGATTAAAATTGCTGTCATATCTAAATTATTGGAATTAAAATGGCGGATACGTTCCAAAATCAAGAGACAAGTGCTGACAATTCGTATAACAACAGTATGACTTCCATAAATAATTACAATTGAAAACAAAATTAATTTTTCTGTAAACACAAATTTTTTTCCTATAATATTAATATTTCAATAAAGAAAAGTAAAATTCTCTTGCTATGATCTAATCTTAATGGCCAGTCGATTATTTTTCACCAGAACACTAATGAAGTATTGCGAAATCTGGCAGCATATCCACAAATTGCCTCAGTTTGGTTACACTTCCACTACAAAAATATCCTTTCTAGAGGTACGTAGCCAATTTTTCTCTAATTTAATTTTGTATTGCAAAAACTCGTTTCTTTTTGTTAGTTTTTAAGAAAAAAACAAGATATGGCCGAACATGTACATAAGACTAATAATGCACAAAAGGAAGAAGAAAATGAGATACCACGAATAAATAATTTTGCTCAAAAATTTCTGGCTGACTTGGATGAGGAACGTGAACGACTCGGTGCAGATTTTCCTTTGTGCGCCTTATTAATTGACGAAGGTAATTTCTTTGAAACTGCTTTGACTGCATTGAAAACAATTTTTTAAATACTTTAGCGTTTGAAAGAGTTTACTCTACAGGACGTATACCAGGTAGAGAGTATTATGCAGATGTATACCAACAAAAACCTATAAAAGTCACACAGAAAGTATTTGTTCCTGTCAAGCAATTTCCTAAGGTATATTTATCATTTAATATACATGGGAAGACTATTGATATTTTCTGTTTCCAACCTTACAGTTTAATTTCACTGGAAAAATTCTGGGACCCAAAGGTAATTCCTTACGGCGATTACAAGAAGAAACTCAATGTAAAATTGTAATAAAAGGACGAAACTCAATACGGGATCGTTCTAAGGAGGAAGAAATGCGCGAATCAGGAGATCCACGTTTTGCACATTTGAATCGAAGTTTATATGTGGAAATTAGTACAATAGCACCACCAGCGGAATGCTACGCGCGTATAGCATACGCCTTAGCTGAGATCCGCAAGTATCTTGTCCCAGATAAAAACGATGATGTTTCACACGAGCAACTCTTAGAATTAATGGAAATAGATCCCAAGTCGGCAAAACAGTATTCCAAGTAAAGTTATTTAAAAATTCCAACAAAAGGGGATAGATTTATCACGCCTAATATTTCTATCTAATACTTAGATCTGTTCTCGACAAAAGAATGATGACCGGCCCTAGTTCGTCTAAATTTATTAATTTTGCCCGCCATGGGGAGCAACAGGGAATGTACCAGTAAGTATTATATATTAAATTGGGGACAAAAAGTATTAATTATACCTAAAACATAAAATAACCAGTAAACGCAGCCGTTGAGGGTTATCTATTTGAAAATCCTATTTAACTTTTTGTTTGTAATTTTACTATTTGTTACGACAAAAAAATTATTCGCAGAAATGAATCTGATGAGGAATTTTACGAAACTCTAACTACCTTACTAACTCCCATCCATAATTATGGGTATGTTAAGGGTAAGTACGCTTTCATATACACATTTATAAATGATTATGTTATTAAAATTTTTATATTCCATCATGACCACTAATTTACACTATTAATTATTTTTTATGTATCTATTTTTATTACTTATAATCGATGTGTTATGACTGAAAAACATATAAAAATATTATAAAAAAAAGCATTAATATTTGTAACCGATATAAAATACAAAATAATATAAAATTATCCCATCAACAGCACCTTATAAACGTCCACCCACCGCCATATATGGAACTGAATTAAAACGTACTCGCGACACAACTATTAAATCATATAAACCACCATCATTTGGAATAATTAAGAAATATAAATAAAGTGTCTTACATTATATAATGTTTATAAAATTTAAATTTCAAAACTATAACATGTAATATATATAATATATGCGTATATTCGAAAAATAACTCACAAAACAAAAAAAAAAACATAATATTCTATTTGAAGTTAACTAACGCACATTTAACAGTATAAAGTAACAGTATATCAATTAAACAATGTAAAACGAGGGAGATTCTAAAAGTTACATAATCCTTGAAACAAAAATAATAAATTATAACCATGAAATAACACAAATTCCTATAATTATCATTTATAATCTTAGATGTTTAATTTGGTTTTCTTTTACATGTTGATGTAAGTATTTATCATTTGATTTTGTCAGATATTTTAAATAAAACTCATTTGATTATTAGAAATGTGTCTAATTTATTTGGATAAATTTATAAAGGGAACTTTGGGTTAAGTAAGATAAGTACGAGGTGATAGAAGAAGTTCTCCTGTGTTATAATATACAGCTTTCGATTACCGAAGACTTGCAGTTTTTAATATATTTGTATTTTAAGTTTAAAAACTCAAAACTAATACATGCAATTTCACTATATTTAACGCAATTTATGAAAAAATTTTATTTGAAATATCTTTAATTAGACAGGATATTGAAATTCATCAATACTTAAAGTTTATTGTTTTTTTAAGGAACAAAGTATATTAAAAAACATATATGACACACTTCTAATTCAAGGAAGAATTTTGCATAGCTTGTCACGGGCTTTTGGGCTGTGATTTAGAATAGCATTTCCACGAATTCGGGGTGGTTGTTATTGTTGCCGAGTTAACAATCCTTGACCGGATAAATTCCGGGTCCGTTCCGGTTACGTAGACCCGACTGTCGGGGTTAAAATGGGTATGACCGGATATAGAAGGTTCTCCAGAATAAAAAAATTATAAACACTTAGTTGCCGCTAACTTATGGCAGAGAATGTTGATGAGTACTCATCATATTATACATATACGTTCTCTGGTACTAAAATGTTAATTGCTAAGAAGGAACATCGAAAACGCGCAAGTTCGAAAATAAAATGTCACCACAGCTGTCAATTTACGCAACGAACTACACCACTCTATAAGCAAAATGTATATACATACATATGCACAGATGTTCTTTGATATGCGCATAAACAAAAATTGAAATAATAAAAACGAAAGTAATTGACTTCTGACAGGAAAATTTAATAATCAGGGAAATAATATTAAAATAGAATTCAAATATCAATTCATAAAAAAGGGTTATAAAAATAAAAAAGGACTATATAATATATGATTGGATTTGAACTTAGGCAAAATATTTCACGTTGAAATAAAGAAGTCTGCTATACAAGCAGCACCACAGACAATATTCATACTCTTATGTCTAATCTGTGAACTCAAACGGCTATTGTTGTTTACTTGCTTCAATGTTCATATGTCTATATGTGAATATTCTTGAAATTGCCTTCGTTCATTCGCATGTCCAAATATATTTGCATATATGTACACATATGTACATATGTATGTCCCTCAATATGTCTTTCGCAAAAAATCAAACATTCGCGCAAGTGACAAAAAAACGTAGACGCACCATCAACGGATAATAATATTTAAGCGAACTCGCGGCTTATTTTCTAAGTATTTCATATTACAACGACAACAAATTCATTCATAAGGAACGTGCGTCTGCTTCAAAGCAAAGTGCGCTCGTTCATAACTCTGCGCCGCGCTATTTTTTCTGTGCGCCTGGTAAGCCACATTTGGTTTTCATATAGAATTCCTACGCATATGCGAAATAAATGAATGAAATTGAGTAAAACGAGAAAAATTCAATTTTACAATTTGACAGCCACCACTGAAAATCCTACCATCCCCCTCGCATTTGTATGTCCACAAGCTGCTTCCTCACAACATTTGCTAAAAATCAGAAATTGAAGAATTTGTCTGATGTTCACTTCAGAAAGGAGAATTGGCAACATGACCTATTCGAGTTTAAATAATATTTATATTTTTTCATATTATGCACTATTTATGGCATTAAATTATAAAATTTATATTAAATTGACATTCATATGAAATCATTAACTACTTCTATATATTCTAAGCACAGTCCATATAGTACTTTTATATGTTTACTTATTATCATTGTTTCATAGTTTTTCGATTTAGCCCATTTTATCTAAATACGACGCTATGAAAATGCAGCCCAATTGGTAATCGCAATATTTCAAAAGAGCATAAGTCAACTTTCAATAGCAAACCACTGCAAAAAGGACAAACGAGACAACATAGCCGATCGACATTGTCGCAAAATTGTCGATTGAAACAAATTTTGTCAACTCCGCGACGATGCGCAAAATTTGTCGTCAATATGTATGCGAGCTCGTTTGTATGTATGTATATAAATATGTATGTTTGTCGGCAAAGTCGTCATTTGGTTTTTTTCAACAACACAATTTCGTTGGCTTGCCACCATGCACATAGGCGTTTCAACTGAGGGCTCATAGTATGTTATTATGTTGCTTAATTTGAATTGAACAATACTGATGCATTTATGAATTATTTTCGTAATATAATATATATTATATATATATATAAATTCATACCTATAATCGTTTTTAAACTAAATTCGATTATAAAAATATATCTGAATAATTATGTGGCAGTGCGCCCCAATCCCTCCTTGCCTGCGATCGTTCAACTCGCAAAAAGCAAAAAGCGTAGACAAAAGTCATTGCTTGTGCGGGGCAAGAAGAAGCAAGCATCAGCGTACGTGTATTTAAGAATGTATGTGTGATTATCACATTTGTGTAAATACGCATAATAAGGAAATATTCAATAAACCTAAACATATGAACATATTATATTTTCCTGATATATTTTAATTATCTCAGGAAGTAAAATTTGCTATTAAAGAAATTGAATTATGATATGCTTAGACTCCAATTAATAAAATAAAAAAATTAAATAAAATTCGTTTTAGGATTCGAACGTATAGGCTCGTATTCGGATTGTGCTTAACCCCTTCCCGCTTACGACCTCAGCCACCACAAAAGTGGAAATGTGGCCGCTTAGCCACCGTTTTATTGTTATCCTCTTTTTAATAAGCAAATGCTCACATAACGCACATACATAAGTTGGAAAAATAGCCTATTAAATGTTTATTTTATTATGAATTCTGGGGTTTTTACCGGTAATACAGAGATTTAATTCAGAAGGCTTTTCATAATTATAAATTTGTCATATCATAGAAATTGAAAACATAAATCTAAATAGGCATGCGCAACGATATTTCATATAGGAATATTCGTTGTGTCTATTTATAGCATTTCGCATATTGTGTGGTGTATTTTTCTTTTTCGAAGTTATACTTTTCGATGTTCCCTCTTGTGGAATTACAAATTAGCAGAGAACGTATATGCAGAGAACTTAAAACAATGAGAAGGTGCAAATTGAATTTTGTATGATGCTCGATTGGTTGGCTGAAAATTTGAGATCAAGGAGTTCACCACTTTCTGTATAGTTTTGCTGTTATTTAACAGAAATGAGAATTTTTAACAACGTTCTCTGACAAAATACGTATCTACCAATATAAAGAGAAAAATGAAATGAAATGAATGAGAAAACAAGAAATACAAATGCCACTTCACATATGCATGATTATTTTTTGCCATATAAACGATTTTTATGATGAAAAATTGATAAATTATTATTTTTTTGCACAAATGCTACATTGATAAAATGTGAAAGATTATGCAAAAAATGATATTTTACTATTTTCATAATTTTCTAATTTCAATTTTTACAGAATTAATAATTTATGTATGTACATCAATATGTTATATTATATAATATAATAATATATTATCAATTATCAATAAATACATGTGAGCGCACTGCTCTATATGTAAGTATGTATGTACAAATATGCATATGACCGCGCAAAATAAGTAATGCATACACAAATCTACATACATTTAAGCGTACAAATGTAAGTACGTCAGCCAATAAGAAAAATACAAACATTGTTGTACAAAAACAACAATTGTCTCAAATAGCATCAGCACCAGAAATCAATATGGCAGCCAAATTGACAAATCCTAAATTTGTAGTAAATCACACACCAACAACATTTTCATTCATGAACGCTGGCGCACAAGCAATAAGCTAAGTCGTTTCATTCATAAAAGCAAACGCCTTACACATCTCCCCGAGCATGCGTTTGCCAACAAGCGTCTTTTCGCGACGATGGCAAAAGCTAAAAATCATAAATTGAACAAATTTCTGATATTCCCTCTAGAAGGGAAAAGTGACAACCCCTCAAATATGAGTATTAAAATATTTTAGAATAAAAGTGACAACATAGTAAATTTGTCGATTTACAATTCAAGAAACTTTTTAAGAAAAATATTCAATATTCCTCTGATTTATGTATACAGTAAACCCCGGTTAAGTATCACTCCTCCAATCCCTCTTATCTGCCGGTGTCTTGCTGCATCTCACTTTTTTTTCTTAATTTTTTAAAGAAAACGGTAATTTTTTTTAAATACATAGAAATAATTTTTTTGGTACCACTCGCTTAAGTACCACAATCGCTTATGTACTACAAATCACAAAAAATCTGCATCTTTGGTTTTGGCACTTAACCGGGATTGACTGTATTTGTCAAAGAATTTACGTAAGTACGTTTGAATTTTTTGTACACACATTGACTTTACACTTGCCCATATGCGATGTATGTTTGTAAGAGTGTGTATGGCACATCTCGGATTTTCTACCAACAACACAATGTTGTGACGCTTTGTCGTCGCGTCAGTTCTTCGACAGATTGACTCTTTGACATAAAAGCAAAAACTGTGTCAACGGAGATTTCACATGAAGTAATGAGTGTACATATCTACATAAAAATACATACAAATGTGTAAACGACATAATATATGTATGTCCTGTTACATATGTTTACACATGCATTTGAAAAGAAAAATTGAAGCATGAATGTGAAATACCGACGGCAAAACACAATTCTGTACTTTTATGACTCCATAATGGTGTCAAGTACAATTAATGAATTATTTTAAGAAATATATCAAAATACTTTATTAGTAATAATTTAAAAGTATTTTGATATATTTCTCATAATAAAGTAAAAATGAATTAACATAAAATAATTTAAAAAATAATAAATAATAGTTCAATAAAAGGGAATATATTTCAAATGGCATATCAATATGCCCAGTTTTGCTCACATATTATATTCTCTTCAATATTCGTCGGTTGGTTATGTTAAGAGAGCGTATGTGTACAGATTCACCGCTGTTATAAAAGCGAAAAATGTTATTTGTTTCTCGTGCATCTGTGGTGAACTCCTTGATAAATTCCTACAAATTGTTCGCTGTCGAACCTGCACCTTCTCATTGTTTTAAGTTCTCTGCACTCAATTCTTCATGTGAAATCTCCGTTGACACATTTTTTGCTTTTATGTCAAAGAGTCTATCTGTCGAAGGACTGACGCGACGACAAAGCGTCACAACATTGTGTTGTTGGTAGAAAATCCGAGAAGTGCCGAAAATAACCGAACGCTCGCCGATTGTCATCGCTTCCCTTGCCGCTCTATCAGCTTTGCCAACAAATCATTGTAGGTATGTATGTATTTATATGAGCATGCATACATATTGACGAAGATTTTTGCGAGCCACGGAAAAATATTTTAGAATTGTGAAATATTTTAAATCGACAAGAGCTTTGTTGCCACTTTTGTCATTGATTTCTGTGTTTGCAGGGTTGTCACTTTTCTCTTCTAGAGGGAATATCAGAAATTTGTTCAATTTATGATTTTTAGCTTTTGCCATCGTCGCGAAAAGACGCTTGTTGGCAAACGCATGCTCGGGGAGATGTGTAAGGCGTTTGCTTTTATGAATGAAACGACTTAGCTTATTGCTTGTGCGCCAGCGTTCATGAATGAAAATGTTGTTGGTGTGCCATATTGATTTCTGGTGCTGATGCTATTTGAGACAATTGTTGTTTTTGTACAACAATGTTTGTATTTTTCTTATTGGCTGACGTACTTACATTTGTACGCTTAAATGTATGTAGATTTGTGTATGCATTACTTATTTTGCGCGGTCATATGCATATTTGTACATACATACTTACATATAGAGCAGTGCGCTCACATGTATTTATTAATAATTGATAATATATTATTATATTATATAATATAACATATTGATGTACATACATAAATTATTAATTCTGTAAATATTGAAATTAGAAAATTATGAAAACAGTAAAATATCATTTTTTGCATAATCTTTCACATTTTATCAATGTAGCATTTGTGCAAAAAAATAATAATTTATCAATTTTTCATCATAAAAATCGTTTATATGGCAAAAAATAATCATGCATATGTGAAGTGGCATTTGCAGAGAACTTAGACAGAGAACTTAGAACAATGAGAAGGTGCAGGTTCGACAGCGAACAATTTGTAGGAATTTATCAAGGAGTTCACCCAGAGAACTTAAAACAATGAGAAGGTGCAAATTGAATTTTGTATGATGCTCGATTGGTTGGCTGAAAATTTGAGATCAAGGAGTTCACCACTTTCTGTATAGTTTTGCTGTTATTTAACAGAAATGAGAATTTTTAACAACGTTCTCTGACAAAATACGTATCTACCAATATAAAGAGAAAAATGAAATGAAATGAATGAGAATATAAGAAATACAAATGCCACTTCACATATGCATGATTATTTTTTGCCATATAAACGATTTTTATGATGAAAAATTGATAAATTATTAATATTTTGCACAAATGCTACATTGATAAAATGTGAAAGATTATGCAAAAAATGTTATTTTACTGTTTTCATAATTTTCTAATTTCAATATTTACAGAATTAATAATTTATGTATGTACATCAATATGTTATATTATATAATATAATAATATATTATCAATTATCAATAAATACATGTGAGCGCACTGCTCTATATGTAAGTATGTATGTACAAATATGCATATGACCGCGCAAAATAAGTAATGCATACACAAATCTACATACATTTAAGCGTACAAATGTAAGTACGTCAGCCAATAAGAAAAATACAAACATTGTTGTACAAAAACAACAATTGTCTCAAATAGCATCAGCACCAGAAATCAATATGGCAGCCAAATTGACAAATCCTAAATTTGTAGTAAATCACACACCAACAACATTTTCATTCATGAACGCTGGCGCACAAGCAATAAGCTAAGTCGTTTCATTCATAAAAGCAAACGCCTTACACATCTCCCCGAGCATGCGTTTGCCAACAAGCGTCTTTTCGCGACGATGGCAAAAGCTAAAAATCATAAATTGAACAAATTTCTGATATTCCCTCTAGAAGGGAAAAGTGACAACCCCTCAAATATGAGTATTAAAATATTTTAGAATAAAAGTGACAACATAGTAAATTTGTCGATTTACAATTCAAGAAACTTTTTAAAGAAAATATTCAATATTCCTCTGATTTATGTATACAGTAAACCCCGGTTAAGTATCACTCCTCCAATCCCTCTTATCTGCCGGTGTCTTGCTGCATCTCACTTTTTTTTTCTTAATTTTTTAAAGAAAACGGTAATTTTTTTTTAAATACATAGAAATAATTTTTTTTGGTACCTCTCGCTTAAGTACCACAATCGCTTATGTACTACAAAGCGCAAAAAATCTGCATCTTTGGTTTTGGCACTTAACCGGGATTGACTGTATTTGTCACACAGTAAGTACGTTCGAATTTTTTGTACACACATTGACTTTGCACTTGCCCATATGCGATGTATGTTTGTAAGAGTGTGTATGGCACATCTCGGATTTTCTACCAACAAAACAATGTTGTGACGCTTTGTCGTCGCGTCAGTTCTTCGACAGATTGACTCTTTGACATAAAAGCAAAAAATGTGTCAACGGAGATTTCACATGAAGTAATGAGTGTACATATCTACATAAAAATACATACAAATGTGTAAACGACATAATATTATATATGTATGTCCTGTTACATATGTTTACACATGCATTTGAAAAGAAAAATTGAAGCATGAATGTGAAATACCGACGGCAAAACACAATTCTGTACTTTTATGACTCCATAATGGTGTCAAGTACAATTAATGAATTATTTTAAGAAATATATCAAAATACTTTATTAGTAATAATTTAAAAGTATTTTGATATATTTCTCATAATAAAGTAAAAATGAATTAACATAAAATAATTTAAAAAATAATAAATAATAGTTCAATAAAAGGGAATATATTTCAAATGGCATATCAATATGCCCAGTTTTGCTCACATATTATATTCTCTTCAATATTCGTCGGTTGGTTATGTTAAGAGAGCGTATGTGTACAGATTCACCGCTGTTATAAAAGCGAAAAATGTTATTTGTTTCTCGTGCATCTGTGGTGAACTCCTTGATAAATTCCTACAAATTGTTCGCTGTCGAACCTGCACCTTCTCATTGTTTTAAGTTCTCTGCACTCAATTCTTCATGTGAAATCTCCGTTGACACATTTTTTGCTTTTATGTCAAAGAGTCTATCTGTCGAAGGACTGACGCGACGACAAAGCGTCACAACATTGTGTTGTTGGTAGAAAATCCGAGAAGTGCCGAAAATAACCGAACGCTCGCCGATTGTCATCGCTTCCCTTGCCGCTCTATCAGCTTTGCCAACAAATCATTGTAGGTATGTATGTATTTATATGAGCATGCATACATATTGACGAAGATTTTTGCGAGCCACGGAAAAATATTTTAGAATTGTGAAATATTTTAAATCGACAAGAGCTTTGTTGCCACTTTTGTCATTGATTTCTGTGTTTGCAGGGTTGTCACTTTTCTCTTCTAGAGGGAATATCAGAAATTTGTTCAATTTATGATTTTTAGCTTTTGCCATCGTCGCGAAAAGACGCTTGTTGGCAAACGCATGCTCGGGGAGATGTGTAAGGCGTTTGCTTTTATGAATGAAACGACTTAGCTTATTGCTTGTGCGCCAGCGTTCATGAATGAAAATGTTGTTGGTGTGCCATATTGATTTCTGGTGCTGATGCTATTTGAGACAATTGTTGTTTTTGTACAACAATGTTTGTATTTTTCTTATTGGCTGACGTACTTACATTTGTACGCTTAAATGTATGTAGATTTGTGTATGCATTACTTATTTTGCGCGGTCATATGCATATTTGTACATACATACTTACATATAGAGCAGTGCGCTCACATGTATTTATTAATAATTGATAATATATTATTATATTATATAATATAACATATTGATGTACATACATAAATTATTAATTCTGTAAATATTGAAATTAGAAAATTATGAAAACAGTAAAATATCATTTTTTGCATAATCTTTCACATTTTATCAATGTAGCATTTGTGCAAAAAAATAATAATTTATCAATTTTTCATCATAAAAATCGTTTATATGGCAAAAAATAATCATGCATATGTGAAGTGGCATTTGCAGAGAACTTAGACAGAGAACTTAGAACAATGAGAAGGTGCAGGTTCGACAGCGAACAATTTGTAGGAATTTATCAAGGAGTTCACCCAGAGAACTTAAAACAATGAGAAGGTGCAAATTGAATTTTGTATGATGCTCGATTGGTTGGCTGAAAATTTGAGATCAAGGAGTTCACCACTTTCTGTATAGTTTTGCTGTTATTTAACAGAAATGAGAATTTTTAACAACGTTCTCTGACAAAATACGTATCTACCAATATAAAGAGAAAAATGAAATGAAATGAATGAGAATATAAGAAATACAAATGCCACTTCACATATGCATGATTATTTTTTGCCATATAAACGATTTTTATGATGAAAAATTGATAAATTATTAATATTTTGCACAAATGCTACATTGATAAAATGTGAAAGATTATGCAAAAAATGTTATTTTACTGTTTTCATAATTTTCTAATTTCAATATTTACAGAATTAATAATTTATGTATGTACATCAATATGTTATATTATATAATATAATAATATATTATCAATTATCAATAAATACATGTGAGCGCACTGCTCTATATGTAAGTATGTATGTACAAATATGCATATGACCGCGCAAAATAAGTAATGCATACACAAATCTACATACATTTAAGCGTACAAATGTAAGTACGTCAGCCAATAAGAAAAATACAAACATTGTTGTACAAAAACAACAATTGTCTCAAATAGCATCAGCACCAGAAATCAATATGGCAGCCAAATTGACAAATCCTAAATTTGTAGTAAATCACACACCAACAACATTTTCATTCATGAACGCTGGCGCACAAGCAATAAGCTAAGTCGTTTCATTCATAAAAGCAAACGCCTTACACATCTCCCCGAGCATGCGTTTGCCAACAAGCGTCTTTTCGCGACGATGGCAAAAGCTAAAAATCATAAATTGAACAAATTTCTGATATTCCCTCTAGAAGGGAAAAGTGACAACCCCTCAAATATGAGTATTAAAATATTTTAGAATAAAAGTGACAACATAGTAAATTTGTCGATTTACAATTCAAGAAACTTTTTAAAGAAAATATTCAATATTCCTCTGATTTATGTATACAGTAAACCCCGGTTAAGTATCACTCCTCCAATCCCTCTTATCTGCCGGTGTCTTGCTGCATCTCACTTTTTTTTTCTTAATTTTTTAAAGAAAACGGTAATTTTTTTTTAAATACATAGAAATAATTTTTTTTGGTACCTCTCGCTTAAGTACCACAATCGCTTATGTACTACAAAGCGCAAAAAATCTGCATCTTTGGTTTTGGCACTTAACCGGGATTGACTGTATTTGTCACACAGTAAGTACGTTCGAATTTTTTGTACACACATTGACTTTGCACTTGCCCATATGCGATGTATGTTTGTAAGAGTGTGTATGGCACATCTCGGATTTTCTACCAACAAAACAATGTTGTGACGCTTTGTCGTCGCGTCAGTTCTTCGACAGATTGACTCTTTGACATAAAAGCAAAAAATGTGTCAACGGAGATTTCACATGAAGTAATGAGTGTACATATCTACATAAAAATACATACAAATGTGTAAACGACATAATATTATATATGTATGTCCTGTTACATATGTTTACACATGCATTTGAAAAGAAAAATTGAAGCATGAATGTGAAATACCGACGGCAAAACACAATTCTGTACTTTTATGACTCCATAATGGTGTCAAGTACAATTAATGAATTATTTTAAGAAATATATCAAAATACTTTATTAGTAATAATTTAAAAGTATTTTGATATATTTCTCATAATAAAGTAAAAATGAATTAACATAAAATAATTTAAAAAATAATAAATAATAGTTCAATAAAAGGGAATATATTTCAAATGGCATATCAATATGCCCAGTTTTGCTCACATATTATATTCTCTTCAATATTCGTCGGTTGGTTATGTTAAGAGAGCGTATGTGTACAGATTCACCGCTGTTATAAAAGCGAAAAATGTTATTTGTTTCTCGTGCATCTGTGGTGAACTCCTTGATAAATTCCTACAAATTGTTCGCTGTCGAACCTGCACCTTCTCATTGTTCTAAGTTCTCTGGTTCACCACAGATGCACGAGAAACAAATAACATTTTTCGCTTTTATAACAGCGGTGAATCTGTACACATACGCTCTCTTAACATAACCAACCGACGAATATTGAAGAGAATATAATATGTGAGCAAAACTGGGCATATTGATATGCCATTTGAAATATATTCCCTTTTATTGAACTATTATTTATTATTTTTCAAAATATTTTATGTTAATTCATTTTTACTTTATTATGAGAAATATATCAAAATACTTTTAAATTATTACTATTAAAGTATTTTGATATATTTCTTAAAATAAGTCATAAAAGTACAGAATTGTGTTTTGCCGTCGGTATTTCACATTCATGCTTCAATTTTTCTTTTCAAATGCATGTGTAAACATATGTAACAGGACATACATATATAATATTATGTCGTTTACACATTTGTATGTATTTTTATGTAGATATGTACACTCATTACTTCATGTGAAATCTCCGTTGACACATTTTTTGCTTTTATGTCAAAGAGTCAATCTGTCGAAGAACTGACGCGACGACAAAGCGTCACAACATTGTTTTGTTGGTAGAAAATCCGAGATGTGCCATACACACTCTTACAAACATACATCGCATATGGGCAAGTGCAAAGTCAATGTGTGTACAAAAAATTCGAACGTACTTACTGTGTGACAAATACAGTCAATCCCGGTTAAGTGCCAAAACCAAAGATGCAGATTTTTTGCGCTTTGTAGTACATAAGCGATTGTGGTACTTAAGCGAGAGGTACCAAAAAAAATTATTTCTATGTATTTAAAAAAAAATTACCGTTTTCTTTAAAAAATTAAGAAAAAAAAAGTGAGATGCAGCAAGACACCGGCAGATAAGAGGGATTGGAGGAGTGATACTTAACCGGGGTTTACTGTATACATAAATCAGAGGAATATTGAATATTTTCTTTAAAAAGTTTCTTGAATTGTAAATCGACAAATTTACTATGTTGTCACTTTTATTCTAAAATATTTTAATACTCATATTTGAGGGGTTGTCACTTTTCCCTTCTAGAGGGAATATCAGAAATTTGTTCAATTTATGATTTTTAGCTTTTGCCATCGTCGCGAAAAGACGCTTGTTGGCAAACGCATGCTCGGGGAGATGTGTAAGGCGTTTGCTTTTATGAATGAAACGACTTAGCTTATTGCTTGTGCGCCAGCGTTCATGAATGAAAATGTTGTTGGTGTGTGATTTACTACAAATTTAGGATTTGTCAATTTGGCTGCCATATTGATTTCTGGTGCTGATGCTATTTGAGACAATTGTTGTTTTTGTACAACAATGTTTGTATTTTTCTTATTGGCTGACGTACTTACATTTGTACGCTTAAATGTATGTAGATTTGTGTATGCATTACTTATTTTGCGCGGTCATATGCATATTTGTACATACATACTTACATATAGAGCAGTGCGCTCACATGTATTTATTGATAATTGATAATATATTATTATATTATATAATATAACATATTGATGTACATACATAAATTATTAATTCTGTAAATATTGAAATTAGAAAATTATGAAAACAGTAAAATAACATTTTTTGCATAATCTTTCACATTTTATCAATGTAGCATTTGTGCAAAATATTAATAATTTATCAATTTTTCATCATAAAAATCGTTTATATGGCAAAAAATAATCATGCATATGTGAAGTGGCATTTGTATTTCTTATATTCTCATTCATTTCATTTCATTTTTCTCTTTATATTGGTAGATACGTATTTTGTCAGAGAACTTTGTTAAAAATTCTCATTTCTGTTAAATAACAGCAAAACTATACAGAAAGTGGTGAACTCCTTGATCTCAAATTTTCAGCCAACCAATCGAGCATCATACAAAATTCAATTTGCACCTTCTCATTGTTTTAAGTTCTCTGGCATTTGTATTTCTTGTTTTCTCATTCATTTCATTTCATTTTTCTCTTTATATTGGTAGATACGTATTTTGTCAGAGAACGTTGTTAAAAATTCTCATTTCTGTTAAATAACAGCAAAACTATACAGAAAGTGGTGAACTCCTTGATCTCAAATTTTCAGCCAACCAATCGAGCATCATACAAAATTCAATTTGCACCTTCTCATTGTTTTAAGTTCTCTGCATATACGTTCTCTGATATAACGTATATCAGTTCTCTGTACGTCTGCACTTAAGTAAAATCTATTACTGTTTTGAATTGCTTTCGATAACAAACTTATCGATTATAATTTATGTGAATAAACACAACTTTAAACTTTTTCAATTAGTTTAGAAATCCAATTTTGTTTATGATTAGAAGTATTGAGGTAAAATAGTTATGGTATCAATTAATTTTGATAAGTATTCTTCTGGAGATTGTAGCGTTGAAGGTAAATTAAAAGTAATTATTTTATAAAATATGAGTATTTTCATGACAAATTTTAAAATTATTTTGATATAGATTGGTCGGATTCTGAAATCGAAAAGGAATTCTGTCCTGACTATGCAGCATTCAGTGCCAGATACATGGGTGAGATAACAAACTTATTGGGTGTATACAGCCAAGTTAATTGTGAAAATGCATTAATACTGAACCAGGAGATGCAGCAACGTCTGCAAGAAGTGAGAAAACGTTTGCAGGTCTTATTACAAGCTGTTCAACAGCGATACCTTTCAAACGAGCAACTACTGAAAATGAGTTTGGGCAAGAAACAGCGAGGATTTGGAATGCGAGGTGCCTATCTTAAAGGCGGTACATTCTTCTTTAAAGGGAATATGTTTTTTAAAGATCTTAAATGTCGGAACTGTCCAAACAATCAGGATTACGAATATCGCAAGAATATGGAGAACGAAATGTTTCCAATGGACTTCGAGCTATGTAGTCGACATGTTTGGTCATTATTAGACAAAAAAGCTGTGGTCCAAGCAGTGAAAGAGCAGGTAAGGTCAGATAAATGTAAACAAAACACAAAAAAAAAAACCGGGAAAAAAAATATTTTTATACCCTGAACAGGGTATATTAAGTTTGCTACGACTTTTGTAACACCTAGGCTCTATTTATACTCATACCGATCTGGCCGTAGGGAATACAAATTTGGGGCAACACGGCTAGTTCAGATTTTAAAGATATTCAAGCCTTTCAAAATAAAGTTCTTCTTGTGGCACCTTTTTATGATAGATATATGGGTGCATCTTTTTATGATAGAAACGACGTTTTCCATGTAGACCTAAAAATATCCAGTGAAAAGAAACCTCAATAGACGAATTTAGTATAGTATTACCTCTCTCGATTGGAGATCCATATAACGTACTTGCGATCCAACTGCTGGACAATAGTCAACAATGCAGTAGATTAAAAAGATTTCACGGATTAGATACCCTCTTTCGGTTCGCCACTTCCACATCAGTGTTTTTGTCAACAAATTTAGTTATTGTCATATTAATAATAAGACAGATTCTAAATAAAACTGAATACTATACAACAAAATTGTAAATATTCCAGCCATATCGTTTGATTTTACTATTGGAATCATACCTGCTGCTGCCATTATCAAACTTACGATAACTTTAATATTTTGTTTAATATATGTCGAAAAGATTTTATGGTCTACTTACAGGTGGTTGACTACTTAACAGATCACCAAATTCGAGACAAAAGTAGTAAATCGAAAAAGCTCAGACTAGATATAAAAGTTCATACAGAGAAGTTGGCGAATCTTTTGACACAAGTGGATGAAAAATTCCAGGTTGATTGGGAGCAAGTGTCTGCACATAATTTAAACTATCGACATTCACCAAGCAGTTGTAAAACAATGTGGCATGTGTACTTGCACCCAACGCTTAAGCGCAGCGTTTGGTCTGAAGAAGAAAATAAACGGCTCTTGCATGTAGCACAAATTCATAATTATCAAAATTGGGAAAGCATCGCAAAATCAGTTTCGAAACGTTCTGATTATCAATGCTTTATACAATATCAAACGGCCGTTTGTTTTATGGACACACAACGTTGGGGTCGTTGGGATAAACGTGATGATATTAAGCTACTAAAATTAATAGAGAAGAAGTCCATAAACGGAGTAATCGATTGGAATGCAGTGGCGTCTTATTTTCCCCACAAACCTAAAAAATCATTACATCAACGTTACATATATTATTTGGATCCAAAGATTAGTCATGGTAACATTCGAAATATATAAAATTTTCATAAATTTTTATTAACATTTTTGTTGCTTTTAGAACCATTCTCGCCTGAAGAAGACCTCATATTGCTGGCAGCGGTTGAAGAATATGGAGAAAAATTCGCATTATTTCCACGTACACTTTTTCCAAATCGCTCTATAACACAGCTTCGTATGCGCTACAGAAATACTTTACAAACTCGTCATAAGTTAACACCATGGTCTGTAGAGGATGATAAGAAACTTATGGAGTTTATATCGGAGCACGGTACATCGGCTTGGTTACGTTGTGCTGAAGCTCTGGGTAACCACAATCGTATTAGTTGCCGTACACGTTTCCTTACCATAAAGAAGTTTTTTACGAAAAATCCAGAAGCTACACTTGAAGACATACCACGAAAAAAGACATGTACAATGAAGAATAGTGTTATTACAACCCAAAATTGGGTTGAAAAAGTCGCAGAATTGCGTGAAAATCCTAACACTGTGCTCGTACCAACAAATCGAAAGCTTAAGAAACTTAGAGAAAAGGCTGATAAGTTTACTGAAGTACTGAAAACTAAGGAACCTCCAAAATGCGAGGTGCTGTCGTTGAAAAAAATTGGGAAAAAAGTTCGGAAAATATCATACGTGGAACGTTTACGTGCTGTTGAACAAAAGCTCTATCATTTCTTTAAATATTCTTATAATTTTTGTTTAGGCACTGATGTATGTACTAGACCACCAAATGAATTATTAAGTTTTGTAGCAATATCGCTCGATTTTAAACCAAATTCTGCGCGGCCATATATTGCTGACAGTTCGCTGCTACCGCATATTGAACGCCGTTGTGCATTTTATCTACATCCCAAAGACCAAATAGCAAACGAGTCTTCCTGGAAGTCATGCAACTATGCATTTCCACCAAGTTGGTCAACAGCAATGGCTTTCCGAGCGCTTTGCGTGCAGTCGGCTCAGGTGGAATTAGAAGCATGTAAATCGAATGATAACTGCGATTACCGCCAACCAAGCGTAATTGAGAAAAATATAGCGGTACAGAAATTTCGTAAACGCATGCGTGCATTACTCTATCAAACAGCCCTATTAAGTCGTTTAAAACCAACTCGATTTACGGAACTATCGCAAATCAGAGCACCGCCTGTAACATTAGCAGAAATAACGCCTAAAGATTGCAAAGCAGATACCGTCACAAGTGCAAATGAAACTTCAGCATGTCAATCGGCGTTTGATTTAACTCGTGTGAAAAACGAGTGTTCATCTGAATATTTGGGTAATCCGGAATCCTTGTCGGTGGCACTGTATAAACGTACGTCGCTGGATAAGGTTTCGAAAGTTGGGAAAAAACCACGACGAACGTCGAAACCGGTTGGTCGAAAAAGAAAGTTACAAACAACAACATCTGAAACCAGAACAGGTAAAAATAGATCGAATATTTTCACAGGCCTTTTAAATGTCTAGTTAAATATTTGCAGCAGTAATGGCGGTGGTTGAGAAAAGTCTGCTGTTAGACGTTGAATTTACAGAGAGTGCTGCCACGCTTGTTTCTAAAGCAACAAATGAACAACCAGCTGCCTATGATATTAAACATGAACATTCAAAATGTGCTGCAGCGGCATCTGATCAAGGTTTAAACTCGATGCAGCAAGATTCAACGAAAGATTCATGTATGGCGACGCAAAATGGCAAATTGCCCGAAAGTCTATCATCAGAGCCGGCAGAGAAACGAATTCTCATTGAGGCAAACCGTGCTAAGTCAGATTTCGATGAGGCTAATATAAAGACTGAGCTGGAGCTGTAGCAATCACTATGAAGAAGACACATTCTCTGGTTATGAACAAAATAATTGAATTGAATTATATTTTGGGTCATACACTATAAGATGTCATATTAATGGTTTGAGGTGTTTATGTCTACCTCTTATAGGTATACGGTTCAAAACATTGTGTTTTACATACATATACAAGTTGAAAAAAATATATAATTGAAAAAATGTGTTTGGATAGTTGCGGACAGATTTTTTGCAGTTAAATAAAAATTAGGATATTTGAATTGCTAACGAACGTGGAAAATCTCATTCTACAAACTTCCCCATCAATCAATGAGACTATAACGCAAATGGTAATATTTTATTGCTCATAACTATTTTAGCAACAGATGTGTATTTTTAACTTTTTGGGTGAGCTTAAAATTATGGACATAAACAATTCTCGAAAATATTGGAGGACTCAATCATTAATAAATCTGAATTGATCACAAATCTATGTGTATACATACATATCGCACACTAAATACAAAAGAGCCACAATTCAAATCGATTTTTTTCCCATATAACAATTTGTAATACACCTATCTACCTAACCAAGAAATTTCATTGTCGTCACTATGTTACTTAACTGGAAAATCACCATTAGAACGAATTTTGTGTTGAAGATTTGAAATTTGAAGTGTTGTCAAGCTTCAACTTTTCTTTTGGTATTACGGTTTTCAACTTTGTGCCAGTAGGGTTGACTAGAGTATCAAATTAATTCAACTGCTAACAAGCAGTTGTAGTTAAACCAGAGAATGTAAATGGTTGTTTTAAGTTCTCTGGTTGAATACCGATGGGGGTATTTAAGTTATGAATGACGATTTGACTGTTAAATTGAAATAATTTTTAAAAGAACTGTTTTTGGCTCCTGAACATTTGCCGTTTTTCAAATTACTAAATAATACTAAAATTCCAACATAAAAGTAATGACACAATTTGTAATATATACTTGTGTAATTACAATTTATTTAACTTTTTATATGTTAATAATTGTTAAATATTCACATACATTTCATTTTGACTTTATAATTCTTAACGATTTGGGTTAAGTTCTTTACTTTTCATTTTTCGCTTTTTTACAATAATTTTACACGTCTCGTTTTTAAGCATATTATTCATATTATGACGTTTCACAAAGTAGACAAAAAAACATAAATTAATATAGTAGGTTGCTACTTATTTGATATTGTATACTATGTATGTATATATAAGTGTATATTCCCAAGAACAAACTTGTGACGAATTGTTTAGTAGAAATTACATTCACGTGTTAGTTTGTATTTTAAAACTCTAACATTTAATCGAATATACATTTGTAAAATTAAAATATTTTAACCGACAAATATTTAATAAATTATTAGGACAAATTAATACAAGAATTTTTGCGGGAGTTTTAACGAAGAAATACATATGTATTTAATGGGTTTTTAAAATTTATTATGTGCTAATTTATTGTGCTAATGCAAATGCCTATACGATCATATTTCTACAATCCGTAGCCGATCTCATATCCATGAATTTGTAAATATAACCATAAATTATGTTTTCCAATATGTATGTATGTTTATATGAAAAAGTATGCACGTACCTAAACTGCAAAATAACGTATTATCGAAAAATTCGAAATTTAGTTTTTTGGTGATTACGATTAACTACATCATATAATATTACATTACATATAAATAAAGTTAAATATAAAGTTTTAAGCTCATGCTATCAGATATAAGCAAAGTATAATCAAAATTTAAAATAGCGTATCTTCAATTGTATGCGTTTCGCTAGTTCGTTTCGGCTTCTCCTATAAACTTGTGAAAAGTGATGTTACGTTACGTTTGCATTTTAGGTGACGATATACACTTCGACGCTGTAACGGTTTGTTTGTTTTTTTTACTGAAAATTGCTGAAATCCGTTTTCAATTTAATGGTTGGCTTCTGCTGCTTGGCAAGACCGCCTCGCATCTGCAATTCATTTGCCTTGTTGGCAATGTTAATTGACTGCTGCTGACTGCGAATAGCTGCTTCGAGTTTCTGGCGCAGCTCCAATGTTTGACCCATTAACGTTTTGAACTCCTGAGGGTATTTGGGACCGATCTTCATCAGCCACTGCAATGCTTGCTCGTGCAATTGCCGTTGATATTTTGGCAATGTTCGCAGTTTTGCCGGTTCCGCCAAGTAGTTAATGAGTACAGGAACCAGTAGTGTTAACATTTGTATGCCTGTAAGATGCATTAATACATAAATTAAAAGCAGTTAAAATAATTTGTATTTGGACTGTATTGTAGCATTTTATGCAGCATAATTGAGTTGTGTTTAAATTGAATGATGTAAACACATGCGGAAAAGACTGCTGTGGTCAAGAGAATTATTTGAACTAGTGCTTTTCTTTTTATTTAATTTAATGAAACAAAAAGAAATTCGTTTTGTTGATAAATGTTCAACAAGCTTGAAGATCATGCGGGCGCTTCTTTTACTTGAACATGTATATATATTATTTTACAAAATAATTTGATTGGCAAACTGATTGATATATGCAAATGCACATTTACGATAACAATACCGTTTATTAATAATTACACATGTATGTACATATGTAAATATTATTATTTTTTTATTGAATCGAGAGTTTTAAAATAAACATATTTTTTTAAAGCTATAAGTTATAGGCATAAGTATTACTCAAAGTTCGAAATTGATTATTTTCGAAGATTTTCAATATGTGCTATTCGAGGTTCTAATACATTAATCCAAAGTCTCTCTGTATATGTATATGTAACATGTGTGGTACAATATATGCATGATGGGGTTACTTGGCATATAAGTTTTAGATTTAATCTTATTTTTTTGCTGAACTTGTAAACTGTTACAGTTTTGTACACCTTGGCTTAGCAGATGTTTGACACATGGAGGATTCAAATTCTGAAAGAAATCCGAACGACTAATTATTTATAAAAAGAGAAAAAAAACTAGAAGATTTACTAACGTCTACAGAGGACCAATCGGACCAATTAAAAAAAAAAATTATTGATTTTTAAGTTTATGCCTCAGTTGACCAATCTGCCACCCGCATTTTGATAGTAAAACGGAAAACAACAATTTACATTCTACTAGGGAGTTATGCTAGCGAGAAAAATTCAAATGGTGATCGAACTTATTACCGAAAATAAATACCATACATTCTAATGACATTTACTTGTTCGGAAAAAAATGTTGCTTTTATAAACCAATTACATGCAACTATAAAAAAGGTGTATGCGGAAAACAAAAAAAAAACTAATAATAATAAACATTAAAAATACGAGTATACTAAGTGGAGTGTCAGTGCTGCAGGAAATCGAGATAGAGATAGAAGAGTAAATGGGTGTTTTAAGCGCGTATCCAATTTAGTTTTGATGGTGCGGTTGGCAACTAAATGTTGATAGTGTAAAATGGTGAAAACACGTATACATGTTTTTTATTGTTATTGTACAAGTATGTGGACCTTAAGCCTTATAAGTAAACATACAAAGCGATTTATGCTGTGTAGGTGCATTGTTTTATTGAGCTTTTGATTAATGTATGGTAATTACCTTGCATCAAGTTTCCTATAGAATTTCAAACAAAAGTTACAACGAAATAACGGGATGTTTGTTTATATATTGTTTTCAATTTCAATGGGATATGGTTTTGAAATTTTGGTTTGCGTTTTCAAAGGGATAAATAGAAAAAGAAAGATATTTTTGGTTTAATAGAATGATATTTTCATAAGACATATTGAAGGTGATAGTGACAAATAACGAATGTTTCGGAAAATTATTAAAATTTTTTTTTGGATAATGGAAGGGTCAAAAAGAAGAAGAATAAAAAAACAACAAACTCGGTGTCTTTGAACTAACGAAAAACTAAAATAACAAACTATTTGCTCAATTATGAGAAATCTCATCTCATTTGAATTTTAACTAATTGAGACAAACTAAAACAATTACAAATACAAACCAAAGAAAAGATATCATAAAATGCATGCCAAGTCACTTACGATTCTGCGGTTCCGCCAATTCAATCAACGTCTCCACGGTCAATATACTTTCGAGCGTTATCTGCAGGTCCATGTCGGTGCGAGGCGTCTTCGCCGCTTCCGCATACAAGCCCTCAATTATACGTGGCGCCAGTGCGTGTATGTAGGGTGTAGATATTTTAAGATCGGCTTTAGCGAAAATTGAACGTGTTGTTTGAATGCACTTTAGCTTGACAGACAAATGCTCAGACTGCATGCACTGTCGGAAGTGATTAATACAGGGATATTGCAGTGATGGCGTGGACACCACTGAAGCAGGTGTGTGCAATATAAAGACGGCAATGGCCAGTAACATGGTGACCTCATCAACCTTACGTTCTTCCTCATCACCAGCAGTTTTCGTCATATCTATAACTGTAGCTAATGCGCTTTGTAATATTGCCATCCATTCGGCTGAAACCAATTCATGATTTGCCCAACGGTCGGTGCATACCGATTTGAGAGTGTGCAAGGCCGCTTGCACAGATCCCGTGTTCGCTAGTATCGTTGTATCGATGGCCGATTTATTGGCAATTTCTCGCATTATCGATGTGGTCATAAAGACGATGGTTGGCAAAATTGTTAGTGCGCCTTTGGGAGAGCATAGCGCGGTTAAATCCTCGACACACTGCAGGCCACCAGCCACAAGCATACCATTATCTTCTGCCAATACTGAGAAGAATGATTGTGATGTATTACTTTTGGCAGCTAATTCTTGTTTAAATTGAATTGTGCTAAGTTTGCTGGCGACACTCGGATTCATTGAGGGTATTTGACGTACAAACACACATAAGCAAACTTCCAGCACAGCATAGACGTGCGAAGTGCCAGGCGTTATTTCTCCCGATTCTCCACCTTCGCCCAAGTTTTCAATTTCTGTCTGCAGTTGCGCATTATCCGTGTTTTCATTGTTTTTATTTTGATTAAGATTCTGATCACGTTTCGACTGTAGATCATCCCTGGCCGCATGTATCGATTGTTTTAGTATTTCCATGCAAAGTAGCTGAACCAACAGTTCATCGCGCGTTAATATTTGTCGATGCAAAACATTGCACAGTTCAATCGTCAATGTTTTGTTCTTAATCAATTGTTTCCTTGCCCAATCAGAATCGAAAATTGTGTAAAGTGATTGCAAACAACTGATGACATTCTTCGGCTTTTCCGAGGTACGCGTGCTGCATAAAGCTTCCATGCAAATACCGAAAATCATATGAAAACGATCGGCAGAGAGTGAACCGTGTGAGATGTTGTTATTGGTCTCATAGGCGGCGCCATCAACGCCCGTTGCATTTGTATTTACATACGCAGCAAAACCTTCGTCCTTCAGCCATAATGAAGCCGCATATAATATAGGTGGCCAGGATGACAAATAATGCGGTTTGGACGAGTTGATCGTATCAGTAGTGTAGAATGCGCCGCCATCGTGAGGCAATTGACTTTGGAATTCTGCCGGTAGCAATAAGAGGGCATGATCTTTCATTGCCGCTAGCCAATGTGTGGATAAGTTGCCCAACTCAGGTTTAACTAAATTTAGCAGGCTTTCGCCACGACTTTCGAAATCACCGAAATCCCCACCTGCCGCCTCAGTGCCATCCAAATCTATACCACTTGTAAGTGGTGTTATCGTATTGGTTGAGGTGAGTTTCTTTTGCAGCAAAGAAGCTGGCGCAGAACCATTGCCGATCATAGCAACGATGTATACCTCAGCCCATGCCTTTAAAATACTTAATTTCTCCAATGTTGCCATTGATTCATTGTATAACTGAGTACTGTTTGTCTTCGTATGTAATTTGTCTAGTGAGGAGACGAGTAAGTGGTGTACACGGCGCAAGTCGTTCAGATCCCGTGCAACACCGGAACCAATCCAAGCAGAACAAACCTCACAAGCGGCTGCAGTAACATGTGACGGAGTGTCTGGTGAAAATGCAGGACGGAGAGCAGCACCAACCTGAAATAACGTAAATTATTGTTTTAAGGTATGTGGTAGAAATAAACGAAATTTAATATTAGTAAGTACGCACTTGTGCCTGGAATTGTTCTAGAAGCAAATGGCCAGGAAATTCTGGCTCTGGTACATTCGCAAAACGATCTATTATCTCCTGTAAAGTACGTAAACCTTCCAAACGCAATTGATCTGAGTCTGAGGTGGCCGCCATGAAGGACATACGTATCAACTCGGACAAATGTAGTATCAAATAATCGCCACGTGATTTTATCATTTGCATCTCCTTGGCTTGAATTAGGTCCAGGTGTATGGGATTGGCTGCCTCACAGGTGGCTATAATTTTTCGTACGCATTGCGCCGCGAAAACGCGTGTGGGCCAACGCGGTTGTACGGCAGGATGAGTGGAGGTATTTTCCTCTGCGTGATACTCAGTCACATCATCATAATCTTCTTCCTCGTCATCGTCATCACGTTCACTTTTATTAGCATTGTCATTATTGCTAGATTTGCTATTTATTGCCTCACTCTTTACACCGCTCGATTCGTCCTGCAACGAAGTTCCTTCAACGGCTACGGTTAACACGTTCTTACACAAACTCAACCATGAACTTAAATTATCGGAAGCCAACATTTGCAGCATGGACGTTAAAGTGTCATGTATATTTTTCAACATCTCGGCATCGGTTTCGGTGTCCAGCATTGCAAAAAGTACACCCGGAAGCCCATATTCAGTGATAGTAATATCGGGGCATTGCTCCGGTGTCATGTGTAGAGCAAGTTCGCACACCTCCTTGGCCTCGCGTTGCGAAAGTTGTCGCAAACAAGATACAGCGGCCTTGCGCAACATTAAATAGTTGCTCGTCAGCGTCTTCACCAATGTCGGTACTAATGAGCTCAAATTAACATATTTTGGTCCGAAGAGGTGTAACTGCTGTAAGCAACCGGTTGCCTCGGCCTGTACCAATGGGTCCGTGTGTGCCTGCATAATGGCAGCGGCGCAAAGGAAGGAAGAACGCATTGCCCCTACGGTGCTGTTATTGCTCTATTAAAAAATAAAAATTAATAAAAACGGTAATCTTAAGAAATATTCGTGATTTATTTCGACATTCACCTGCAACTCTGGTCCAACCGTTGTAATGAGAGCATTCAAAACACGTCCCACACATTGATGTACATCCATATTGGACTGCGGCACAGTGAGCAATAACTTTAAGCACAAGGATAGTGTCGCCTCCACATAACCACGGAACATTGGTCCACCAGAGTCGGCTATAAGTGCCAGTGCATAAAGCGACCAAACTTGCACCACCGGCGAAGAAGTATCCTGTGCTAATGCTAACAATATGGAAACACTTGTGTTCAGATGATGTGACGAGCCCATACCGCCAACGTAGCGATGTAAGCAACCCAAAGCCAGCGAGTGACCGGTTCGGGTAACAACATCACGCGCCGACTTCAATTTATCAAATGAGTTTTGTGCCAATTCGGCGGTAAAGCGGGAGTCACCTACTACTTGCGCCATACGACCGATAGCCTCGCTAGCGGCACAACGCAAGGTTGAATTACTGCTAACCAAAGCAGCAATAACCAGGTTGGTAGAACTCTTCTTTACATCTTCCTGACCAATGCCACTTTTGCTGTCTGTGAGACCCTTCAAACCACTTAACAATGCAGTGAAAATATTCATCTGCACTGCCTCTTGACGACTACTCTTCGCTTGGCGTATACATTCAGCAAAATGATCAAGCATTTGCAAACGATGCTTATTAGCCACCTTCGGAAAAATTAAACCAAATAGCGTTACGGACATGTCAATAACAGCGACACCCAATGGCAGAGGTCCGGGACATTGATCGACTTTGCTTCCTTGTGTATTGGCAACGGCGGCAATTGCAGCTGTGCCTACCAAACCACTAATCGGTGGACGATATAAGCAGCAGGGATCATGTTCTAGAGCACCCGAACCGGCAGCGCTGTTAGGTTGTAGCTGTAGGAGCAAAATTAGTCATAACTTGAATACGATATAAAGTAAACGAGATTTTTACACAATAGTTTTTTTCAAAAGAAATCAAAGTTTTTTTTTTAAACGGGTTGATTATATTTAGATATAGTACTTATGTGTCAACAAAAACTATCAAACGTTGAGGTCAAGACATTTTTTTGTTGTTTGAAACGCAATCGATAAAAAAAAAAATATATGTATATATATATATATATAATAGTTTCAAAGCAAGCAGAAGCCTCTCTGGCAACAGGCCAAAACAAGGCGCTCCAGTAAAAAACACTTGACTAGACAAAAGAAAGAACATAACAAACAAATAAAAAAGTTGTTTCTTGCTGACAAATAAAACGGGCTTTGTAAAGCATATACATATGTATATACATTTATTCATATGGACAAACTGAAATGGAATTTATATCAAAAAATAAAAGATGTACCACAAAAACATAAGAGTATTACTAAGTTCATAATTAGATAGTGCACAGTTTAGGTTCCAAAATGATACCTAAAATATGAATATATACATATGTATGTATATGTTAAAATAAATCAAAATTAAGCAGGTCCCAAAACAGTAAAAAAAAAAAAAATATGTACATATGTATGTGTACTATGTACACACAAAATTTAAAAGTGCATACTACGCAAAGGAACTTAACTTTTATAGCAGCTATGGCAACATAAACGTTTAACAACAACAACAATAACGACACTTACATGCTCGCCATCAGATTTACGATTAGGTTCCATCTATTTTGCAAGATTAACACATAAATGTTGGCGTACAGAGGCAGTTGTTGGTAGCAGTTGCATTAGAATTGATATTGGCATTGGTGACGACGATAGGATTGTTAAATTGGTTGGTCGGTTGTTTATGCGTTGGTGGTAGCAGTGTAAAGGAGGTGGAAGTCGGTTGTTAGACATTTGTGGTTATTTAACACTTTATTTCAAAGTGTTTGACTTATTTGTAGATAGAGTATTCTTGTTGGTTTTAGTTTTCTTTCTATTTTAGTAAAATATACTGCATTCATATGAGGAATGCATATGTACATACATAAATATGTATGCGTATGAATAGGTAGGAGATGACTTTACGATATTACAAACAAATACACGTACATATGTTTATACTTATACATATAAGTGTGTACAGGTTATTTTCTAATCTGTGCACACTGGAGAAAATTTTCATTCTCGGTTTTTGTATATGTACTACTCAATATTTGCTACAAGACCTGCTATTGTTTACATACGTATGCTTACGTTTATCTCACTTTTAACTTTTTACGAAATATTTTTTATTAATTATATTATTTCGGCCTAAAACTCGTTTGTAATTTTGTTTACTCGGCTCTTGCACATAGAAAATATTAAACATTGCAGAGATAAAAATCGCAAAATCAATAAAAATTAAAAGTATCTGTATGATTTCAATATAAATTTTTAGAATATTTTCTGTAAATACCCATTCGCGAAAAAAATATATAACCACAACTATTAACGAGGAATTATGAGAGAAAATAACTTTCGAGCACAACCATTTTATAAAATACATATATTTTTTTCAAACAATATTAAATTAATCACCTGATCCTCAATAGTTCGATGGTCCGTTTCTTGTAGCCAGGTGCCCAAAATTATAGAGTCATCACCATGACAGAGAGCCCTTAGTAAGGAGTTCGTTGTATTAGCTGGATTTTCAGAGAGTGTGAACTCAGCCACAAGCATGCGCAACAGATGCGTGTATGACGACTCCAAAGCGTTTGATGGTAGAAGAGAGAGCGTCTCATATAAGCGCAGCCGCACCATAGCCGCGGACGCTTTTAATTGTGTGCCATAACTTTTCAAAACAGACGAAAGACTGCGTGTGCATAGTTTTAAAAGAAAATTTTTTTTATAATTTAAATTTAATATCGATGTTATTATATGCTTGTTAATATTTACTCACTTAACTAACATTGCGAGCGCACTTTCTATGGGCGTTAATAGACGCCTCGTTATATCCTCTGTAACTAGATCTGGACAGTTCAGCAAGAAGCTGTGCATAACAGAGAGCGCACCAGCGCGTCCTTCCAAAGTAACCTGCCAGGTAAAAGCATCACCACGCGCCTTCTCCGATTCGAGCTCCTTGTTAGAACGTGGGAATGAGTTGCGCCACAGCAGTAACATACGGGGAAGCAAACCCTTAACTACCGGCGAACCAAGCGTCATTATGGCGCCAATCAACAGCCAACCCGCTTGCGTACGATTCAGTGACATGCGACTATTTTGCGATGCCGAGCGTAACAGCTCTTCAGCTGTATTAAACACCACTTTGCCTTTGGTGTGTGGAATGCCAAGAGGTGAGTAGCGTACGCTGCCTAAAGTTGCGGCTAAAGCTGCACTATAACCGGCGATTGCCTCGGGTGAGGAGCGCATCTGTTCGAGGGCGTCGACAAAACGATCGATGAGCGGCGTTATTTGGCTCGGAACTGCCACGCAGAAACAGCGTAAGCACCAAGCTGCAGCCAGACGAGCCGCGGCACATGGATGAACAAGCACCGCGCAAGTTGCATCAATAGAATTTAATGAATGATCATGCAAGAGACTTTGTGCTGTAGTGCCCAAGCCGAGCACAAGCGATCCCAACTCTTGTAGCGCACACACCAGTAAGTGTTGGCTAAAAAGCGTCTCTTGATTGGAATCCTTTGCGTTTTCGGGATTGAAATCGATTGAGTTCATTTGTTTGGCTATAATGTGTATGAGTTCCTTGCAGGCTGATGTTTGCGCTTTTTCGCCTAGCATTTTACCGATAATCGAACGAAGTATGAAGTTAATACATTTACGCGAATACACAGCATCAACGTGTGAGGAGGCGGCCTTGGGATTTGCAACTAAGTCCAGTGCATGCATTAGAAATGTACTTAGGTTTCGTTCTAACCAGACGCTGCCCATGAATTGCACAAAAACAACATAGGAATGTGTGACGCCAACACGCACTTCTCGATTAACGCTCGAACTTCCTTTAATAATTTCACCTGTACCCTTTAGAAAGGAGACACCTCCACGCAGAAAACCCGACATTAATATACCCATAGCTTCATCGAGCGAAACATTACGCGCCTGATTCTTTGTTGATATCGGTTGACCTGGTTTTTTGTTTGCACCCTCTGGAGGTTGTTGTGTAAAAGCTAACAGCGTGCCCAGTAATTTAGCGACCGCGCAACGTACCTCATAATTGCTGCCATCAAAAGCCCGAAAACAGAGCGTAGCCAAACTCTCGAGTTCGGTTTGGTAGAGGAATGGTGCGTGATTGATCATCTCTAGCACACATTTGGCGGCCGCGACACGAACGGCCATCACGCGATCTGTTAGGCAATGTTTCGTTGCTTTGTAAATATCTTTGTGTACGTTCGAAATAGCCGTACCCATACCAGCACAAACCTATATTATTAGATTTGGTACGAAAGGACAAGAAATTATTAGTAAATTAGGTGTGATAATGTCATTTCTCAATATCTGTGGTGGTGAAAAGTGTTGCATACCTTTTCCAATGTAATCATAATTTCGGCACGCGCCTGCGATTCGGCATTGCGTAGAGTGCGTATTAATATTTGAACCGTCTCCTCATAAGAGCGCCCCATCATACGACCGAGCTTCTCATACATAGAACCCAATACGCAAATAGCGGCACTAAGGGAAGAGAATGATATATTTTTCTAAACAAATGGAAACGATAACTTGAAAACGATGAATGGTCAATTGAGCAGAAGTCAACTATCAACCACACAAATTTATTTATGAATAGGAATATATGGTATATTCTTTATGAGGCAGGTTGGTCTAATTCTACCTAAGATTTGTTCATATACATATGTATACATAGTTGAGATATAAAGATTTACAGCGTATTATAACAAATATTCTAAACATTAAATTCAAGTAATACCAGTTGTAACGGTATGAAGTGAGCATTAAGATAGCCTTACAGTTATTAAACAAACAACATCATATTTTTTCATTGTGTTGAAAATATCAAACTATGTTACGAAATGGTGCTCATGCTCTATCAGAAGCAACATGCAAAAGATGGTTTCAACGGTTCAGAGATAATGATTTTGATGTGAGAAATGAAGAACGTGTAAGATCACCAAAAAGTTTGAAGATGTCGAACTACAAGCAATTTGGATGAAGATGATAAATTAAGTCAAAAACAAATGGCAGCCATGTTAAATGTTGCACAACAAACAATTTCAGACCGTTTGGAAGCTATGGGAAAGATTCAAAAGTGTAGAAAATGGCTGCCACATAAATTGAATGAAAGACAAATGGAAAACCGAAAAAACTCTTTTGAAATTTTGCTTCAAAGACCCGAAAGAAAATCAGTTTTGCATCGAATTGTCACTGGCGATGAAAATTGGATTTATTTTAAGAATCATAAATGGCGAAAATCAAGGGTTAATCCTCCGGGACAACCATGTTGTTGTTGTTGCCGTATCCACGACAGGCGGGTCTACGTAACCGGAACGGACCCGGATTTTTATCCGGCCAAGGACTGTCAAGTCGGCAGAATTCTGCCGCTACAACAACAACAACAAAAAACCATCAACATCGACTGCAAAAACAGTAAGAAGGCAATGATCTGTGTATGGTGGGATTAGAAGGGTGTGCTTTATATCATGAGCTTCTAAAACCTGGTGAAACTGTTAATACTAATCGCTACAGACAACAAATGATCAATTTGAACCATGCATTGATCGAAAAACGACCAGAATGGGCAAAGTAATTTTGTTGCACGACAATACACCTGCACACAAAGAAAAATCGGTTCAGGATATAATAAAAGTACTTGGTTGGGAGCTGCTATCCCCCCGCCGTATTCACTAGACTTCCGATTACCACTTGTTTTATCGATGGGACACGCATTGGCTGAGCAGCACTTTGACTCCTACGCAGAAGTCGAAAATTGGGTGTCTGATTGGTTTGCTACAAAAGACGAACATTAGCATGTTATCCACGAATTGCCAGAAAGATGTTCAAACTGTGTAAAAAGCAATGGTCAATATTTTGTATAAAATTTTTTACTTTCCCATTCAAAATTGGTATTTAATTTTCACAAAAAACGCTAATTTCATACCGGTAAAACTTTTTGAAACATGCATAGAGGCTTTTAATTTATGGACAAATACTGTAGATCTGAACAACGTGGTCAAAACAAGAAACGACTGTATAATGGCGAAGAAGTGATGCAAAGATCTATAACGTAAAGCAACAGACGCCGAATACCACAAAGGTGCAGTTTAATGAAAAATTCAATCACTGCAGTTTGGCATCCGTTAGAAGTTGGGGCTGATATGATAGTCGATAACATTTTGTTCTTATAGCAGTGTATTGAAAATATACTGAATATGGGAGGATACATAAGCCGTTCTGGTGGTCAGAGAACATACTCGATTTTCTTACGATAAAATTACTATAAGTACTGTGACCTTACTGAAACTACACAATAACCTCAAACTTTATTTAAAGAATCTCGTTTTATAAGAACTCACAGTTTAGTGGGTAGATAGCTCGGTGAATCATCCTTATTCTTCAAAATGTCATTACAGGCATTCACCGTATCGAACAGCATGAAAGTATCGCCCACAGAGAAGAGTGTCGCCAAGCAGCTGGCTATCAATTTGCGTGTCGGCGGACCTGGTGAGCCCTGAATGTGTTCTGTCAATTGCTGAACTAACTTCTTTTGACATGATTTTATATCCGATTTCTGTGCAACCGGCAGCACTTTCTCCAAGTAGCGCAGCCATTCGAAAATGAAAACAGGGCGTTTCTGTTCGGGCAATTGTTTTAGCGCTTCTTCATTGAGTGTGAGATTATGTGAGAGTTCCATTTCATCGATGTATGCTTCGGTGCTGTTCTCACTATCCGCCTCGTCGTTGTTGCACGTATCGTCGTTGCGGATAAAAGATCTGCAAGTAAATAAAATGACAGAAACACGAATTAATTACAATAAATAACATTAATTAAAGATGTGAGAAAAAAAAATCAGCACTCTAGAATATTCTGCTTGTTTCAGTTACAGTGCTTAGCCGGTGTCTAAGATTACCATTAAATTATATCTCTACAATAGCCCTTGGCACATATCTAGGCATTTGCTCTACAAATATTTTTTATTAATAAGCTGCCTCGATTGATCAGTACTAAAAAAAATGATGTTGTTGCGGTTTTAACATTGCCAAGGTTGGGTTATCAATGCCTCGAAAAGCATTGTTCACTCCTAATACAATTCGTATGTCATCCAATACAATTCTACTTAATTTAAATTGCGATGCCAATTAAATGTGCTCATACGTGTGTACACACATACACCATTTCCTATATGTACCTCCATTTAGTCAGTCTGACCATATTTCGAATGAAAACTTATCTGAATCATCGAAAGTGCGAATAAAATAAGAACAAAGCGAAACAATCTCGTATAAAAATATATACATATATCTATGTAGCATTAACAAACACAATTCCATTCTGTTGAAACCAAACATTTTAAATAAAACATGCAAGGAAGGGCTAAGTTCGGGTGTAACCGAACATTTCATACTGTTGCAACTTGCAAGAATCAAAGCCCGGGAATTTCCTTCAGCTGCTGGCAAAATTTATACCTATTAAAAAATGTTGGGAAAAAATTGGA
This sequence comes from Bactrocera oleae, assembly GCF_042242935.1. Lineage (NCBI taxonomy): Eukaryota > Metazoa > Arthropoda > Insecta > Diptera > Tephritidae > Bactrocera > Bactrocera oleae. Next base: position 20,850,621 of record NC_091536.1, on the reverse strand, counting down.
AATTGGAAAAAGTCAACCAGAGGAGACTGGGCGCATTAAACAACATATTTGGCATAAAACATGTTAGAAAACCGAAAATCATTATAGGTAGTATATGGGAGTTAGGGGAAGCATTGGACCGATTTTATCAATTTTTGCTAATACCACATACTACTAACATGCCAGAGACTAATAAAATGCTCCCAGGGTTTCATTCCCGTAGCTCACATACCATCACCAATCATATGGAGTAAAGTCAGCCAGATGTTAGTTATATGAGGGCCAGGCCAAGTTTTCACCCGATTTTATCCATTTTAGGCACAAAGATTCACTGTTATGAGTAAAATACACTTTCTTATTGCCATTGAGCTAACTCACTTTTTGGCCGATATATGCGGTATACAGTCACCCGAAAGTTCGAAAATCTGTATATTTGGTATATGGGGGCTAGGGCAAGTATTGCCCGATTTAACCCATATTTGACATATAGAAATACTAGTATCAGGAAAGGATCCTCTCTGAAATTCAAAGTTAATTCAAAATATCTCACTCATTGACTGATATTTTCATTAAAAAGTCAACTATAGGTACTAGGCTCCACATATTCGGTACCTAGGGGCTTGAACAGTTTTGGCACAATTTTTCGTCATTAGATGGCACACTTTAAAGGCTTTATTCGCGCTTCTTAATTTGTTTACCGCAAAGTGAAGGAATCAGATGGAATTTAAAATTGTGTTATATGGAAAGTATGCATGGTTATAGTCCAATTTTTGTATTGCCTCCTATAAAGCTTATACGCGCCATTTTACATATGCATGTGTAAAATTTAAATTCTCTGACTTGTTTATTTAATGAGTTATCGCACTTTAGTAGGTTTAATCAAAACCTTTATATGGGGAGTGGGCGGGGTTATTACCCGACTTCCCTCGTTTTGAGATTTTGTGGTTTGGTAGGGGTGCTAATAAGATTTCTTTTGAGTGAATTGGGTTATTGTAGCTTTTGTGGTTTAGGAGATATGCACAATAAACCTATTATAGGGTAGGGCTACGTCCACTTTTTAAAAATTGTTTAAACTGAAATGCTCCTACTTAATGCGATTCGTTGTACCAAATAACAGTCTTCTATCTTACTCTGGAGTTTAGTTATGGCAATTTATTGGTTTTCGATTAATGGCGTCCATCTACGAACTCGTCCTCACTTTTTTGCCAAGGAACACGTGTACCAAGTTTCATTAAGATATCTTAATATTTACTGAAGTTATCGCTTGCATAGACGGACAGCCACTCGGATTCCAACTCGTCTCATCATCCGGATTATTTATATATACTATATATAACCCTATATCTATTTCGATTATTTTTAGGTTATACAAACAACCGTTAAGTGAACAAAACTATTATACTCTGTAGCAACATGTTGCAAGAGTATAAATATTGTATATCAATATTGCAACCATTTCAAAATTCGCTCTAACCTACATACATATACTCTCTGTAGCACGCTTTGCCTTTCGAATTGGACAAAGTATGGATACATTTCATCTTATACCAGATGTTAATATGGTAAGCGACACAATCTTCTTAAATTAAACCATATTATATTTATATTATATTTTTGACTGATACATGCTGGCTAGTAGCTGGAGGGATGCAAATAAGTATATTCGATACCTAAAATGTAAGGGAATTTGGATTCTGCATAATATGACTACTGTATATTTTAATTTAAAAACGATAGAATCCGTGCAGTTTCGGAAGAACAGGGTCACACCTCAAGTTTTAATTGATATAATCAAGATCAAAGCGCAAAGCTGATTTCAATCAGCGCTGATCGATTTTATTTACCGCAGATTGGATACGGAATTCAGCGCTGAATTTCGCACGGATTTAGTTCGAATATTATTTTATTTAAAACAAGAAATGTAATTAATAAATGTATGTTTTTGGGATTCGGTGCCGAAAAACGGTTCAAAACTGGTTTTCTTGCATTGATCAGCTTTAAGCTCGGCTTCCACTCTGAGGCGCCTGTGCGATTTCGTATGAAAATGTACGTGCACAGTTTAATAGCTGATTTATCACATTCGTCAGCTTTGTGCTCGACTTGGCTTTGAGCGTCCACTCTGCAGGCACCCTTATGATATAATTAAAAGCGTAGAAGCGGTGGTGAATTCTCATTTACATAGGTCGTATCAACTGACACGTTGTATGGTTTTGCGTCGTCGACTAATCGAAGCATTACACTCAGTTTGGTTTGCCAATTCATAATGAGCAGACTAAAGGCTCAGTTATGCATACGAAGCACAGCGCTGCATATACAAACATTGCATGTGAACCATTGCCGCAGTTATACTTCACACATGCTTTAGAAATTTAGCTGTTTTCTAGTGTTTCCCTCCACTTTATGGAAGATTTTGCGGAAGGATCTTGGTTTGTGAACTTACAAAATCCAATTCGCGCAAGAATTGAAGCCGAACGATTATCAAGTGCGTCACACGTTCGGTAAATGGCCCCAAAACGGGATGGTCACCGATCCCGATTTTCACAAGAAAATTTTATTCAGCGTCGAAGCTTTTGACGGTTTAGTTGAATGGGTGCCTTAATAAAGAAAATTGTTGCATTTGGAATGATAATAGTCCACAAGCTATTGTTGGGACGACGGAACATCCTCAAAAAGTCACCGTTTAGTGTGCTCTATCGGCAGAGGGAATCATTGGTCCATATTTCTTCAAAAATGAAGCCGCCCATAATGTTACAGTCAACTGGGAACACTATAGAGCCATAATTAATTACTTTTTCGTGTCTTATTGGAGCATGTTGATGTGGACGACCTTTGATTCCAACAATCCGGCGCTACATGCCATACAACCAACGAAATAATCAATTAATTGAATAAAAATTTTGGTGGACGCATTATCTAGCGTCGTGGGTCAGTGGCGTGGACTCCAAGATCATACGATTTAACAACGCTGGACTTTTTTTGTGGGGTTATGTGAAGTCTCTTTGGGCCATTCGGTTGAAATTTATTCTACATAATGACAAACCCTTATCTTTATAAGAAAGCTAATTTTTTAGCCATAACATTAAACCATATCCGAAACTAGAAACTTAAGTCCAGTTGTTATGGGTTTTATGATGTGTTAATATGCGTATAATTGTGCTCGTATTTGTATATGATTGCATGATTACGAAAAATGTAACAGCTTAGAAATAAAATTATGCCACTCACTTAGAAAAGCTGATAAGAATTTTGAGCTAAAAACCTTTTAAAAGTTGAACATGTCCTACTAACGTTAGCACAAGTAGGTGTTTATTGCGTGCTAGTGCCCGCAGTTACATGCTTTTGAGCACATAAAATGTTGACCTTTGACATGAGTAGGATACTAGTACCCTTATGTATGTACGAAACGTATGTGTACATATACTCGTATATAATCATATGCATTATGTATTAGGCAGCAACTCATTTAAAAAGGAACAACGCCCTCGGATACGAGCACGTTGCAGCAGCAATTGACTTTGCCAACAACTACCACCACAGCTTTTTCAAGAAGCGAAACATAAAACTGCAAAATATAATAATAAATAATAAAGAATTAGATTATAGTGAAAACAACCCCAACCAACAATTTCAGAGTCCAAAATCTTTAAGGCCAACCCTTTTGTACGGACGCCATAAAACGAATGTTGGACTTAAAATAAGTACTTTTTATATACGACAGAACATTAAGATAAAATATCTGTTCAAATGAGAAAAGAGTATATAATCGGTTACCTCACTTAAAAAGTAAACTTCAATACTACTGACCAACCAAAACCTAAGGAAAGCTTTAGAGACACATTTTTTTTTTGTCAATGGATAGTTAGATAGTTAGTTTTCTTTATACATAGTAAAGAAAACTACATGGGTATGGCAAAGGGAATGCTAGGATAAGTAAAGATAGTTCCTCATGCTAAAGTACAAATAATAATTAAGGCAAACGTATGTAAATAATAAAATTTAATCTAAAGTACAAGTTCTGTACCTTCTTGCTTCGCTTATGACTTTACGTAAAAATTGTGGTGTGCGGGCGAAATTCTGTAAATTCTCCATTTTCGCTGAGCTACAGATGTTCGATTCGATTTTTTAGATGTTAGCAAGGCCAATATTTTATATGTGAATTTTTTCACTTGTTCACTCAATTATACACTAACAGAAGTGTTTTTTTAATCGATTTAATATTTTTCACTTTACATAAAAACATACTTCCACTTAGTGGTTTATGCCGTACCGTTCTAATAACAAAATTTTGAAAATATAAACTAATATCTTTAACAATATTCGAAGACTTTGCGGAAGACTTGAGCAAAAATTATATACATATTATGTATATATACATGTATGTATTTGTTGCTTGCACAATAGCACACAAGCCGACACTGATTCACGGTCCATCAACTGCTTGCGTTTGGTTTCGACCATAAGCTCATACAAATTTGCATGCTATGTACATACGAGTACATATGAATTCGGCTGGCACTGCAACTCGGACCGTAACAATAACAATGACTGGAACGGTGTTTGCGTAGATATTCTTTTTGTCGCAATCTCTTCGCTATTCGTCTTTGAAATTTTGCAAATTTCTTTTCCAATGCTCACGAAGAAATCAATAATTAGAAACGGTGGCGATTCACATGTAAAATCAAATTCGAGCACAAGAAACATACAATATTGATAAATATTCAGTGAAATACATATTTGGTGTCTCGTTTATTTAGATTGCATCTTTGAGATACACTGTAAAGCGTTTTTTTTTTGCGTGCGGCACTACCACTGCTTTTCATAAATTTAAAATAAAACTTTGACACATCTATGTACACATAAAATAGAAACAGGTACGCATATATACATATAAACGCATACGTTTATAGATTGCATGTAAGAACAAGGCTAAATCACGCACGGCGTACAAATTTATTTATGTGTCACAAACTTAAATGCTTTTAATCGTTTTCCACACACACTATATTTTCACTAAGCTTTGTTCTAACTACATAGGCACAAACCATATACAAGCGATTTATTATTCCGATTCGACCGTCCATTGCCTCTTGCATCGAAAAAATGACTGTCGCGCGTTAGTTGCCTGTTTCGTTGAGCTACCTCGCTGGCCGCCGCGTTCATTCGCTCGCCAACAAATGCGAGAGATTGCAAGGAAATACAAGTGGTGAGATGCCACCATTCCTTTCCGGGACAATAGCTGCGGTGCCATTAAATATACTCATATATATACATACAAATGTAAGTAGAGTTGTGTGTACATTTAGTTCACCACTTCACATGTTCGACGATAAGTGTGTCGACAAAGAGTCAACCTCTATGTATGCATACAAACATCACCGCCAACGTAGAAGTCAACATCACTGACTGTAATGTTTCTGATTATGTTCCACAAAACTATTTACATTCATAACAGCTTTAGGAGGCGGCAGTTGGTGCAGTATGGTGGTAGCCCAACTTATTATGGTTTGGCAATGGCGCAGGCGATGGTGTTGATAGTGAGCGCGATGAGTGCGGTGAATGTGTTTTGCTCTCATGAGTGCTGGCATACTTCGGTGGAGCTTAAAAAGGTACATAGCGGCGAATGTCGGCAATTCAACGGCATCCGAAGGAAACATATCAAAGAAACAAAACACATCCGAACAAAGTGTAACTGCAATTTTGTGTGTCATGCGTTTGGGAAATTTCTCACTTCGTTTACCAAAATTTACCCAGCTGTAAAATATATTAGGTCTGTATTTTAACTGCTAGTAGCCTCTGGCTAGCAGGGAGAAGAAAATTGACAGTTACTGACAAAGAGCGAAACGGAAATCAGCAGAAATTAGCAAGAAAATATCAAAATGTTGTTTTTTTACTTGAAAATCAATCAAAAATACTTTTATTTTCACAATCAAAACAATTAAAACCAAATCAAAGAAAATGTGTAAAATATCTCTTGCAGACACATCTACTTTAACAGCTGTTTCTTCATATGACAGTAGCTATTTTCTGCTAGTAGGAATTTCACTAGCAGTTCTCTCAACTTTTTACGCTCTCAACTTGTGCTCTTCTGCTAATTTCTGCTGGTGTTTGGGTTAAGAAACGCTTATCCAGCAGATACTTTGCTAGCTAGCAATAGTTTGCAGTTAAGCTACAGACCTATTGTTATATGCAGGAAACTATTCGAACGAGAATATAAATTATAACTGAGGGTGCTAACTACGTCAGATTAATGTGTATTGGTTCTAGGGTAAAAAGCTGTAATAAAATGTATATCAAACGAAGGCTTCTTTCATAAGAATTGCAAATACCATTACTTTTAAGGAAAATAGAATTACTGCAGGCTAATATAGGTGTTTAGTGTATCCGAGCTGAACTAGTTTTAAACTACTGTATTGACTTGCACGGTGTCTTATAGAACTGTACATACGGATAAATATGTACTAGTATCTTTATTTAACACGTGTCAACCTTTTATGACATTTTTTCTTGTTTCCTTTATACTATTACATTTTCCAGTCCTTTTGCATTCGTGCTGCACAATTTGTTATTGTTTTTGTTTGCTTTCATCTTTTGTTACCTTTTCTAGAGCAAAATGATTCAGAATATTATATGGGTGCATATACATAAGTATGTACCATATATGAATACACTTAGGAGCGAAATTGTAGTTGCATCTCCTCTTTGCATTTAACTGCTGACAGCGGGATTGTACTGAAATATTTATTTACAAAAAACACTTGAACCACTGGATTGACTTCTACAGAATATTGGGAAAGTGAAAAAAAATGTTAAATTTCAATAAACAACAAATGGTTCACCACAAAGAGGAGGAGAAGAATGACAAATTTGAAGGATAATAATAGGTCCCTAGGATAGCTATAAGCCAGTAAGGTGTTCTTATTGAAAATATCTACAGACTAAACTTGGCTAGGACTGGCCCATTTAAACTGTGCGCGCAAATCGATAAAGAATTTTTGAATGGATTGGTACAATTTTTTTTATTCACAGCTACAATATCGATGAAACTATTGCAAAAGTGTTTTGGAAAGTCTACTTTATCAGGAACACAAGTATTTGAGTGGCACAAAGCATTCAGTGAATGTCGTGAAGTTGTCGAAAACTTGCCTCATGCGAGTCGTCCATCCACCTCTGTTAATGATGATAACATTGAAAAAGTTAAAGAAACAGAGCTTGAAAATTGGGCAGAGAGATAACAGAGGATCCCAACATCTCTTATAGATCGACTGAACTATTTTGGTTATTGTTTTGGGTATGAAGCGTGTCAATGCTAGACTCGTATCAAACGACTTGAATGCCTCGTCACATGATTATTACTGACTTTTTGGCCAAACACGAAACGAGTGTTATCAAACAGCCACCGTTTTCGCCATATTTGGCTCCCTGTCTCTATTTTCTGTTTTCGAAGCTAAAAATCCGCACACTAATTGACATAAGGAGATCAAATTCAACACGATTATAAAAAAGGTTGTATCAATCCAACTAAAATTTGTTTATCGATTCGATTTACACTCGCAATTTAAATGGATTAGTCTGGGACAAATTTGATTTTGAGTGTAAACTTATTTCAGCCCACAAAGAAAACTACGCCAAATAAGAGCTGTGCCTCAACAAAATGCATTATTATTGCTGGCGAAAGTCAAATTTCTTCTTATGTTGTTTGTTATCAAATGTTATCTCAATGTAAGTACAATAATTATTATTTTTAAGTGTACAAGTATTTAGAAACAAGCAATCATGAATGAATTTGGACCAGAAAACCAGCACTGAAAATTTTGAATGCTTAAAAATGATATTTTGGGCTGACCTTTACTTCCTGTAGCGAATTTCTCTTTGAATGCCAATGCCGCACCAGACGGGATGTGGATTTTTATAGGAGATATCTATGTACTTTTATATGGAGTAATAGCGTTTCTACATAAAAAAAATTTATTCAATATTCAAATATGTCCAAGCAAATATATGATATGTATTACGTCCATACTATTATTGTCATATTTATTGATTTTATTGAATTATAAATTAATGTTACGCACTTGATAATCAAGGCACGAATGGCATGGCTGGAATATAGCGCAACTCCTTTGCAGTGGCACTTTGGGGGTTAGCTAAATCCTTCATTATTCCTTGTAAGCGAGAGACGACGTCACTACGTTGCACATCACCACGATCGATCATACGCTTGAAAAGCGTATAGAGTTGACGCTCCGCCGAAGCATTGGACAAATCGTGTAAATCCCTCAACAATTCTTCCGAATAACCCTCGTATTTGCTGAGATTAGCTGCTTTTGCATCGCGTTTTAACAGATCGTAGACCAGTAAAAATTCTACATATGGTTTGGTTGGCGGTACACGTTTTTTACCCGCAGTCGATGTAGTTGACCAACGATCCACAGTATTGTCGTTATCGAATGCGGGTCGTCCGTAATTGTCATCGTAAAGGCGCAAAAAGTTGTCCAAAGACTCCACATCGTTCGTAAATTCATCATGTTCTGCCTCTGTTTGTATATCGCGTATCAGCGCCAATGTCAATTTGTCGAAACCCTCAGTGTTATCACCAATTTCGTCAAATATCTCATAACCGACGAGTTTGTGAGATTGCGGCTTGATTAGTGGTGATTTTACAGGTGCATACAAACCGGGCCTGTGTGTAGGTGTTGGCGGCACTGTAGGTTTTGCAGTAGTTGTTGCAGTAGGCTGCCACCAAATAGGCGGTTTCCACCAGCTAGAACCCGTGGTGCTAACGCCTTGTGACGGCTTGCTGGTCCAAGTTGGATGGCTAGTTGTTGAGAGCCACGTCGATGGCTGCTTGTTTGTGGATAACGTACTGGTTGTTGGACGGATTGGCAGCGGTGTGGTCGTAGGTGAAGCATTAAATATATTAGTTAATTCATCATCGTTCATACTGAACGGTGGTTCAACAGTTGTCGACGATATTGGCTCATACTGCAAATAGTCGATGTAGTAGGCGAGCGCTTGCATAGAAGCCGGCAAATAACTGGTGAGAAGCTGTGGCGCAGCCCATGTGCCCGGCAAAATAACGTAGCTAAATAAAAGTAAGCACAACATTTGACTGATAGATGACTTTTTCAAGTATATTTGTTGCATACTTAGATACATATGCGATTAGCCTCTTTTGTGTTACTCGTTAATTTCGGTCATTTTTAAAGGTATTGGTGATAGCTTTGTACGACGAAGAAATAAATTGTTAATATATCAATTTTTAAACGTTCGATTGTACTCTTATTAAATTATGACGCGTCCGAAAAGTTCCAAGTACGAGTATTCGAAAGCAGTTTACCAAGCAGACTGAGCTCTGATCTTGCTATTTGACGCACGAACAGAGGTAAAATGCGTCGCGCAAGTTCAAAACCTCTTTTGTCACAACAACTACTTGTATTAAGGTGAATGTTTAAACATTCATACACACACATATAAATCTGTATGGAGTATAATTTCGTTGAAGTTAGGCGCAGATGAGAAAGGTGAATTTTTGATAATCGCTTTGTTCATCAGTACACAAGATTCTCTTAGAAAGTCTGCAAAAGGCTACTACAAATCAGCGTATTGACTGACCAAACCAGTTAATTCGTATGTTTTAAAGTTGATTTTAAATTGACACTTGGAAGGGCTCTTTTGTGTTTTGACGACATGGATATTAAGCGCATGCTAAGTGTTATATAGTTTATTAATGTATATTTTAGTAACAACTTTCAAAATCACAATTCGTTACTAATTTTTGCTAATAGATTAAAATTGCATCATTCGAAGCCCTGAATTAAAAAAAAGAAACGCATTGCCGGTAAATATTTATAAAACTTTATATTTTTGAATCGTTTGGTGATACAAATTATCGTATTCTCAATTCAGTAGCATAAAAACCTATACTGTTCTATATTAATACCAAACACCTTAAAGGGCTATGCTACAAAATTATTGTAAAAATATTCTTAAGTTCTTTATTGACAGCTCTCCTTTTATGTCTTCATATTTACGAATATTCAAGTATGAGTGTTGAGAAACTTGCCAACACCACAAAGGCAAATAAAGAAAAAGTTCAAAAGCATAAATCCTCAACAAAAAATTTTGAATATTCAGACGAAATACACAAAAAAAAAATATAAAAAAAATCATTATTCAATGAATATCAGTATAAGATTTAAACACAATATACATATATACAAAACTGAATTCGAATTAAAAATAAAAATATTTATTCAACAAGTAAGGAAGAGCTAAGTTTGTATGATAATAAAGTTTGCCAGAATAACAAAAATTATGATATACATATACCATAAGTAGCACATGGGAGCTGGGATAATTTACAGACAGATTTTTAATATTTTCAGTATTAGACTATTTATCCAATATTATACGTGCACTTATTGCTAAGATATATTACATATTGACCGATATATGATGCATAAAGGCAACCGGAAGTTCGAAAATCTCTATATTAGGTATATGGGAGCAAGGGGAAGCCTGATTTTACGCATTTTTGACACAAGGGTGTACCGTAATCAGGAAAATATACTCTTCATATTTCAAAATATATCTTACAGATCAAGCGACATTTTCGGTAAAAGTTCAGCCATAGGCACTGTTGTCCATATACGATATACTCGTATGCGGTATTTAGGGCCCTGAAAATGATGGTCCGATTTTAACAATTTTTAAACCTCAGATAGAATACATTTAAAGCACTATTCGCGAAATGTTTTATTTCGATAACGTCATTGACTCTCGATTTATATACTGTAAAATGAAAGAATCGAATGAAATTGTTATATAGGAGAAGTTGGCGTGGTTATAGTCTGATTTCATCCATTTTTATACTGTAAGATACAGATGGGCTATACGAATGTATATAAATGGATATTATCCGAAACTTGTTTGTTATAGTTGTAGTGTTTTGTGAGATATTTGCATTTTCAATTTAGTGGACCAGTTATCCGTTTCCGCCTATCTACAATAACGATCTTTTTCTGGTGTCAAGGAACATATGTACATATGTGTATATATAACTACTTATTTAGCTCAATTAGTTTTAGCGGCAGGGCAATATGATTGAAATCACGTAATGCTACTCGTATAATGTACTTGGCTTCTCGAATGGAACCCCTAAACTGTTTATTTATTCGTTATTCTGAAATCGTTCCATTATATTCGTCTGGTAAGAATACATAGTGAAGCATAGTTGTCGAAGTATTAAGTTGCTATAAATTTTTTACGTAAGTCATCATTGAAATTCATCTTGGACTATTCTTTTATGTTGTGCATAATTCTTTCACTTTTATTTGATGACCGAAATACACGCGATACCTATTTGGCTTATGTATGTATGTATGAAGTTACCAGCTGGTGGATATGCCTACTGCAGTGTACATTATGCAAAACATAAAATATGTGAAGACAACAACCAGCCAAGTAACTATGATATTTAATGCTAGAGTGTTTGTTCTAACTAAGATAGCATTCATACCAGTCTATACTCGCATATACATATACAAATAGTGTACGTGAGTATATTGTCCACAAATGGGTAAATGGGTCACTAGACGAATATCTATTTTTATACACTGAACAGGGTATATAAAGTTTGCCAGGAAGTTTGTAATAATCATAAGGAAATATCGGAGACCCTATAAAAATATATATATATACAATATGGTATATGATGTTGTTGTTGAAACGGCAGAATTGTGTCGAGTGACAGGCCTTGGCCGGATAAAAATCCGGATCCGCAATCTCCGAACAAATTGTTCAGATCGGACCACTATAGCATATAGATGCCATACAAACTGACCGACCAAAATCAAGTCTTTGCATGAAATATTTTGTATTTGTGAAGGGTATTATAGCTTCGGTACAACCGAATTTGACGTTTTTTCTGTTCTCTTTTAATTTCAATATTATATGCATAGATTTGTAAGTCGGTTACGTTATGTTGTTTAATTAAATATTTTAGGATTTAAAAAGAAAGTATTGTTGATTTCATTTACAATGACAAAAATATTGAGAGTCGTTTATATAATTATTGTGATTCTAAATACTGTCGTATAAGATATTCAATCATTTTTCAACGCTGTCAAAAGTTTATTCAACCCCGATCATACATTAACGCGCATACAGTGAATTACAAGGTGCGTTCCAAAGTAAACAGGACTTTAAAAAAAAAAGACAGACAAATGGTTTTATTGGCAAAATCAATTAATTTTATTCAAAATAGTCTCCAAAAGCATGTCAACCAGTGTTTTAGCCTTTGAATGGCCTCTACGTCTGCATAACGCTTTCCTTTAATCGGCAAATGCATTTTTCCGAAAAGGTAGAAGTCGCACGGTGCCATATCAGGTGAATACGGGGAGTGGTTGATTGTTAAAATGTGATTTTTGATCAAATAATCGGCCGCAAGCATCGATCGATGAGACGGCGCATTATCGTGCAACAAACGCCAACTTCCATCTTCACCATATTCGGGCCGAACACGTCGAATGCGGCACACGAAACGCTTCAAAACTCCAAGGTAGAATACCGCATTAACGTTTTGGCAGGCATCAGCATTGTCTTCACTTTTGACTTCTCCAGGCGCGAATTTTTGGGTTTCGGCTCATTTCTCATTTATGTCCTCACGACCACTGTGAAAACGTTGAAACCACTCGTACACTCTGCTACGGGATAGGCAATCATCGCCATAAACTTGTTTCATCAATTGAAACGTTTCGGTAAACGATTTTACCAATTTTAAAACCAAATTTAATGTTGGCTCTTTGTTCGAAGCTCATTTTAGCACCGATGACAAAAACATACTGACACTTAAAACGCAATAACTTCACTACCAATAGATGAAATGTCATGAAATTTTTACTGGAAGTCGATAAAGGATAGCAGATTCTAACGCGCTAGTCGACATATAGATGGCGCCACTTTGTTACTTTTTTAATGTTTATTTTGGAACGCACCTTGTAGAAACTGGTTTAATGAGTTGCGCAACCTACTATTTATTGAAACTTTTAAGCATTGAATATTGGTATGTTGTATCTTAATTTTTTTTTCTTACATCTCTTTTTTAACGACTACCGGAATTAATATTAAAATTCACTTCGATTATTCCTGCTTTTTATATATAATAAATAATAATTTACCTCCAGATTTATAATTTTATTACAGATGTTTTGCGGTGAACAATTATAAGAGTGACATGCTCCTTACAATCTTCCAATGTCTTTCTTTAGAAATTTAATTCTCATACCTATTACACATGATTCTAGATATATAATATAATAGTTTGAACGTCAAATGAGAGGGTCTTTTTTTTTATTTGTGTACAATTTATCAGCCGCTTGATGGCGTCAGCCCATAATATACTTACATATGTATGTATGTGCGGGGAGCTTCCTTAATACATGTAAATGTTATGGGATATTATACTACTATACCGCCTACAATCTATCTAATATATATATGGTAATATACAATCCCTCTATTATGTTTGTAAACAATAAAGTTAAACTTACGTTTATCAAATTGTTTTATTCAATATAGGATATTTTATGGTGCACTTTCACAACTGTTATTTGTATTCACTATTAACCTGCCAGCACGGCACTTATAGATCAATCACGCATATATATACATTTAACTAAGTATCAACGTTACACTTCTTGATATGATAATATAATGAAACTTTATATGCTATATTTAAACAAAGATTAATTTCTTTTTTGCACATTGATAAAATAACTAGAATGTTATTTGATAAAATGAGTTTATGATAAACGCAATTAAGTTGGTAGCAATGTTTGTTGACATTCAGAAAGAGGGTTTCAAGTCAAATGATGTATAATATTACTAACAAAGTCTATAATCTGTTACATATTATTTAGAATTTTTTAAAATTATTACTATACTATATATGTATATAGTATAATTTTTAATAATAATAAGTAAAAGCTGTAAATGAGTTTTACAACTATAATTATTGTCGAGTTGATAGAAAGAAGGCCCCAAAAAATGCAACAACAAACAGTCAGCTGATTAAATATGTTGCCAATTTTTCCTTTTTAACTCAAATATTGTAAAATATACTTATATCAAATATTATTAAAGTGAAAGTAAAAATTGATATTAATGTGATCATTTTCTTGGATTTATATAAATAAATAATGTGATGAGAGCACTGTTTAAAATATATTTTCATTTAATTTAATATCAATATAATTACATTCGTCTGGTAATATTTACATATAATAATTGTTTTTTATTATCAAGAAGCATATTTTGTACATCTGAGAAAAAATTAAAATTTACCAATTGAATTTGGATTTGAACAAAATCTTTGCAATAATGAATTTAATTACAGCCATCAAATTGTACGTGGAAAAAATGTGTAATGAATCGGGGCCGGGAATGAAGACTATATTGCTGGACAAAGAGACGGTATGTAATTACAGATTACAGATGCTTATTAGTTTTCATAAAATTTATAACTGAAATATCTATAGACAAGTATAATATCAATGGCTTTCAGCCAATCGGACATGCTTCAACGAGAGGTTTATTTGTTTGAACGTCTTGATTCGGGTCGTTCTAATGAGCGCATGAAAAATCTTAAATGCATTGTATTTATAAGGCCTACTAAACAAAACATACAGTTGTTAGCCGATGAACTCCGCAGTCCCAAATATGGTGCCTATTTTATTTGTAAGTAATGACATTATATAAATTCTTTCATTTCCACCCATATAAACTCAATCAATAGATTTTAGTAACATCATTCCACGCACTGACATTAAATATCTAGCAGAGTGCGATGAAAGTGAATCAGTACGCGAAGTGAAAGAAGTATACGCAGACTATTTATGTGTAAATCCAAATTTGTTTTCACTCAACATAAATAGCAGTATGTATCGTCTAAATTGGCTGCCGGACGCGCTTGGACGCACAGTGCAAGGAGTGTTAGCCGTATTATTATCTCTTAAGCTCAATCCGGTTATACGATATCGCGCTGGTTCAGTCGTATCGCAAACATTGGCAAAGCAAATATATGAGCATATTTGTAAAGAGTCAAGTCTTTTTGATTTTTCACGCACCCATGAGAATGGCGCAGCACCACCATTACTGCTTATATTGGATCGTCGTGACGATCCTGTTACGCCATTGTTGCATCAGTGGACATATCAAGCAATGGTTCATGAACTATTAAATATACATAACAACCGCGTTGATCTCTCTAACATACCGGGTATACCAAAAGATTATAAAGAGCTCGTTTTATCCGGTGATCAGGATGAGTTCTACGGCAATAATATGTACGCAAATTTTGGTGAAATCGGTTCTACAATCAAAAACTTAATGGAGGAGTTCCAGCGTAAAGCTAAGGATCAGAAAAAAGTTGAAAGTATAGCTGATATGAAGAATTTCATTGAGACATATCCACAGTTCAAGAAAATGTCTGGTACGGTACAAAAACATCTTTGCATAATGGGTGAATTGTCAGCACTTACCACTAAACGGAACCTTTTCGAAGTATCCGAATTGGAGCAAGAAGTTGCCTGTAAAGCGGAACATTCGGCACAGTTACAGCGTATACGAAAAATTATAGCCGATGAACGCATTTCGGTCGACGATGCTATAAAACTAGTGGCGCTTTATGCATTGCGTTATGAGCGACATGCCAATTGTGATACTTCGAGCTTATTGCAAATTATTAAAACACGTGGTGGAAAAACAGCAATCGTGCCTAGTTTAATTGAATATGCTGGTACGCATATGAGGCAGGGAGAAATATTCAACTTGGTGCGCATATCCGATGCCGTCAAACTGACCCGCAACTTAATTAAGGTTGTAGACAATAATTTCGAAAACAACAATTTGTAACGCAAATATTTTCTAAAATTGGTTTCGTTATGTAGGGCTTAAAGGGCGTGGAGAACGTTTTTACGCAACATACACCACTGCTCAAAGAAACGTTAGAGGAAGTTTTCAAGGGTCGGGAACTAGACCCTATGTACCCCGCCATCAACTCTGAGCTTGTGCCTTTCCGTCGTCCACCGCAAGAGGTGGTCGTGTTCATTATTGGCGGCGCAACATATGAAGAAGCACTTGCAGTACATCAGCTTAATAATGCCGGTTACAAAGTGATATTGGGCGGCACCACTATACACAATTCAGAAAGTTTCATAAATGAGGTGTTGAACGCCACCGATGGCATTCAATTTAAACACACAAAAACAATGTTAAAATACATTTCAAGTGATAACTATTAATTTGTGTTGTTGGAGTATCCAAAAGGCTGTATAAAGCTAAGTTCTATGCATGTACATATGTATATGCATACGTAAACATGTATTTATTAATTATATAATATTCCTATATATGCCATATACAATTTATGTATGGCTTGTAATATTTTTATTTATTCGTATTATTTATTGACCTACTGTAAGATTGATTGTTTAAATTGGCTCCTCTAAAAAGTAAACACAAATCACTAACGAATGTTGGATTCTGTTAAAAGCTTTAGCCATTCCAATGAAAGAACAATATGGGGATTTTGAAGTTGTATATAGTCGCATTTATTGAATTTCTTTAAGGTTTATTTTTGCTTGGCTTCATATTATTAAACAATCTTGCTGTAACGAAAATATGTGACTCTTATATTTTTAGCTTATATACCGTCAATAACAAATGTTTGCAAAATATGTATTGTTAAATTATTTAAATAAATATAACCGTTATTTTTAGCTATAGGATGATAACATTTATCCTTTGTCAATTAGTTCTTATGGTTGCTAAGTTTTCTGCAACCGACGTGTAGCGCGACGTATGGGACGATCAGTTGCTGCAGCACCCCCACCAATCGGCCCAGCTCCAGCAGGTGCGGTGGGTGGTGCAAATATATTTGTCACAATTGAAGGTGCAGCTGGAGCTGATGCACCTGCTGAGAAACTAAAGGCCGTTGCTGAAGTTTGCTGGGCGCCGCCGAAAATGCTACTTACGTTTGCTGCTGGCGGCGCTGAAACATTGCCGGTGCTACCAAAAGAGAATGTTTTGTTAGCTGGCGCTCCTCCCGTGCTGCTGCCGAAACTAAACGGTGCTGCGATGGCGGTAGCCGTTGCACCGCCGTTTGTTGATCCACCACCGAATGCGAACGGTGTGGCATTAGATGCAACAGCTGGTGGCTTATTACCCATTGTACTAGTGCCGAAAGAAAAGCCGCCGACTGTCGATTTGTTGCCGGCTGCGGCGAATAGATTCGATGAAGTGTTGTTGCTATTGACCGTTGTAGGGCCGCCGAAGTTAAACGTTTTATTCGTTTGATTATTATTGGCACCTGTGACCGCACCGAATGCATTGTTGCTGCTGGCGACGTTTGTGGTGCTGCTCGTTGCACTACCGCCAAATATAGATTTATCGCTGTTATTTGTTGTTGCACCACCAAAGTTAAATGGAGGCTTCGCAATGCTGGTGCCGGCTGTCGACGGCGTTGGTGTTGCCGCACCGAATATATTGGTAGATGATGTGTTGCTGCCATTGATTGCACCAGCATTGGATGCTCCAAAATTAAATCCTCCAGTTGGGGCGTTGTTTGCAACGCCTGTCGATGCTGTTGGTGTTGATTTATTGGCACTGCTGCCACCAAACGCAAAAGGAGCGGTTGCTGCTGCTGTTGTAGTAGAGCCGAATGCAGGTTTCGAAGACGCAACACTGCTAACGGCACCGAATGTTGGAGTCGCTCTTTGGGCAGCAGCCGCACCAAAAGTGAATGCGGCCTGCTGAATTGGGTGGCCGCTTGTTGATTGTAAATTGTTAGCAACTGGAGTATTTGTGCCAAATATCTTGTTATCGCTCGTCTTGGATGAACCGCCAAATGCAAACAGATTACCGCTTGAAGAATTTGTGTTGGTTGCGACACTATTTTCTTCGCCACCGAAGCTGAAAGCCGCCTTATTGACATTGGCGTTTGTTGTAGTTGTTGCAACCGCTGTTTGGTTTTTACCGCCAAAACCAAAGGGAGTGCTTGCAGTAGTGGTTACAGCAGTCAACTTTTGACCTCCAAAAGCGAAAAGATTAGTGGCAGTTGCGGCAGGAGCTCCGGTGTTTGTTGTGGTGACAGTAGAGCCACCAAAGCAAAAAGCTGAATCTGTTGTTGGCGCAGAGGTGTTCTGTGCGGTGCTAGTGGTTGTGGCAAAAGCGAAAGGTTTTGCAGCCGCCTCTGTTGTACCCTTAAAAGTATTAGTCGTTGCAATACTACCAAACACACTTGCCGATTGCGCTGTAGATACAATTGGTTGGACCATTGTCGATGGTGCTGAAGTGGTTGTTGAATTAGTTGCAGTGCCAAAGGTATATGTGCCAGTGGCGACAGTGTTGAAAGTGGTTGCAGCTGTCGTATTTGCGTTTAGAGCTGGTGTTGCAATGCTGCCACCAAAATTAAATGTGGGCTTGGCAACTGCTGCGCTTGTACTAATAGCGTTCGCACCGAACGCCATTGCTGGTTTTGCTGCTTCTGAAGAAACTGGCGTTGATGTTGTTGTCATAGAGTTTCCAAAATTGCCAAATGCAGATACAGCTGGCGCTGTTGTTACCGTCGTTGAAACTTCTGGCTTCGGTGTTACTCCAAATTTAAATCCGCCAGCACTAACCGACGAGGTAACAACATCAGTTTTTGTTATTGGTGTTGCAGTTGTTGAAGTGGTATTTGTTGGGGCTCCGAATGAAAATCCCTGAAGTTGCGGTACAGCAGCGGAAGATGTTGTGGTGGTGGTTGCGGTTGCGGTAGTGGCATTTAAATTGATTGTCGGCGCGGATGAGCTTGTACTGCTACCGAAGTTAATAATAGGTTTTTGCGGGGTTAATTTTAGACCGACCAATGGGGATGCTGTCTTTGTAGCGATACTTGTTGAACTTATTGTTGGCGACGCATTTATTGAAGCTGAGGTGCTGGTGGCAACTAGTGAGGGTGCCAATTTGAAATCACTAAGTATTGAAGTTGTTGTTGAAGCTGCCGGCATAGATAAGATTGGTGTGGAACTGCTTAATGACACCCCAACAGTTGATGTTAGGATAGTACTTTTTGTAGTATTATCAGATGCTGACGCAGGTGGAACCAATGCACTTGTCGATGTTATAACAGATTTATCTGAATTTTTTATTGCAAAATTAGCCGCAGTTTGTGTAGTGATTGTGGTTGCTGTAGAAGCTATTGATGTCTTCACTTTTCTAACGGATAAATCTTTTTCTGTTGGGGTATTGCTCTCCTTTGTTGGGCTAGCTAAAGTTTTATTCGATAATTTATCCACCTCATCGAAACCATCTTCGCCTTGATAAATTTCTCCACGCAGACCACTTAGCATCATAGCCAATTTTGATTTTTGGGTGCGTTCAATCAGTGGATTTTTCTTGTTTACTATCGTAGAGCTCTTTTTCGGCTTCACGAATTGTATATCAGCACATTCGTCATCATCCACAGCAATAGTATTGTCTAATAATTCTCCATTATTACTATCAGATGTACTAAGTTTTGTTGATTCATTGTAGTTACGATTGAATAGCGTTACTTTCGGTTTTTGCGTTTGATTATTAAGCAACAACGGTGGTTCCGACACAGTACGTTTGACTATACCTCCACTTTCTGCCAATCTGTCAGTGCCGTTTACTATTTTATTTTGAATAGGCGCTACGCTAGTACTTTGAGATAACGGTGTCGTTGGTATAGGCGTTATTGGTGTATTACAACTCAAACTCTGAGTTAATTGGTGGAATCGCAGATCGGATTGTTGACGATGTATCTTCGATTTTTGTGTCTCATACTCTTCCGTACCAGATGGTGGTGACCGCTGTTTGTTAGAAAGTTGTTGTTCGTAAAATTTCCGTTTGTTTGCATGTATGAGACTTGAACTCAGTGAACTGGTTATATCGTTATTGAAACTACACAATCGTTTCTTTGCAATTTGTTCTGGCGAATGTTGTGCTTGTAATGGGAAACGTACACTTGAAAATGTAGTTCCAC
Source organism: Bactrocera oleae (assembly GCF_042242935.1). Lineage (NCBI taxonomy): Eukaryota > Metazoa > Arthropoda > Insecta > Diptera > Tephritidae > Bactrocera > Bactrocera oleae. Next base: position 20,830,595 of record NC_091536.1, on the reverse strand, counting down.
AAGCACTATTCATGTTTTGCGTATGGGATGAAGGAATCACTATTTGCTCGCGCTGCCTTTTAAAACTTTGTGATGGTACATGAATTGATGGAGGATTCATGTTATGCATTCCTATGCTACGAACTCCAAGAGAAACAGTTGACGGATCGTACGACGTATCGTTACTTTCGCGGCTACAGTATTTTTTATTGACGTCAGGTATTCCATCAGAATCCTGAAATAAATATACTTATTATTTTGCGTAAGATAAGCTTTAATGTGTATGCTTACATCACTATTTATACGTTTGCGTGATATCTCTTTCAGAACATCTAAAACACTGCGCGTTGGCGCCAGCTCATTCTCTGTTGGAGGTGGATGCAAAATGGGGCGATTTTCGCTTGATATTTCCTCATCGCTCTTTTGAGCACTAATCACAGAATTCGATCGCAGTAAACTCGACAATGTATTGCCATAAAAGATTGATTTTTCTAAAAGGAAATATATAATTTTATTCGATTTTAATAATTTGAATTATGGAAAAAATCGTACTTGGTGGGGCAATTCGTGTCATTGCTACATTTTGCTGTGTTGCGCGGTAAGGTAAATCAGTTTTCTGAAGTTGAGCTATTGAAGATTTACCAGATTTGCTGCACAGATTACTAGTAGACTTACTGCGGTTCAGACGCGAACCACTTTCGTGATATTGTATAATACGTGACACCAATCCACGACTTTGAACATCTGCATATGTTCTAGAATTGCAAGTGTACAATATATTAAATAAGTATTATTAAACGTACAATTACATTATTAATAAGAATGTAGCAACATTTTTTACCTTGGATCAATTTTACTGAGGTTCAGTCTAGTTCTCTGTGGGCTGGTAGCTCTATTTCTGTTTGCACTGCTGCTGTTTATGCCAAGACTTGAATTACTACGGTTTTTTGGACTAATAGGACTACCTCCCCAGCGAAATTGATTAACAGCGCTGTTGTACAAAATATAACATTAAATAATCGCATTGAACATTTTTGCATTTCTTACCTATTTCTTTCAGTAACAGCACTTGTGGTTCCATTCAAATTTACACATGTTGATTCTGCAATTGGATTGGGTAAACTTGTCATATTTAAACTGAAACGCCTGTCCATTGCTCCATTCTTGTCCATGACGCACTTCTTAAACTAGTTTTTAATGTTCTAAAATTAAGTAGTTTGTTCTAAAAGAAAATACGCAAATGTCTCACAATACAAAACATACACAATACACTAGAAATGATTTTTTTTATATTGAAAATATTTTATAAACGCCAGTATAATGTATCAAACTCCTTGTATAAATTTCGCAAAAATTCGAAAATTCTACTTGCAACGTGATGGCCTTATTTCTAAAACGTCAAGGAGGCGTCTGGTATTGCCAACGAAATAGTTTTAAGTGAACTTGTATTATTTTTCTCAATTCGTTCACGGAGTTGCCAACGTAATGAAATTATTCGCCCAATTAGAACTAAACAAATCGAGGTTATCAAATATTATTTACGGTATTTTTAAAAAGTTTTATTCTTTCATATTCCTTTTATTGTGTTAGAGTTTTAAAATGGATAATAAATTTTAGGATTTTATTCTTTGGCTAATTTATGCTTATATTGTTATATTGTCATGTTTTTAATAATTTTTACAATTGTAGAAATGGATAACGGAATGACGATTTTTTTTTCGTGCTGTCTTTATAAAGGCACTGAACACATGTAAATAATTAAACGTAATCTTAAGTACGTTGAATAAATATCGATAATGGAATCTCATCAGTCCTTTTTTTCCTTTGCACAATTCTTAATTACCCGTTCGAAGTGCAAATGTAAAAAGCAACCGACAATACGTAGGGGTCCCAATAATAAAGCATGGACTAAATTTTGAAAAAATCCACCCCAACGGAAAAGGCCCCCTCCCAGTAATGTAAGGAACCAACTCTCAGCCCCTAAAATCGAAATGAAGTTACCGCACTGTAAAGGAAATAGAAAGAAACATAATGAAATGATAAAGCGCAAAATGTAGTTCTTTCGAATTTACCAAAGCATCGTTAAGAATTCGTTTAGCCACTTGTTCTGGTTCCGCCAAGCCTCCACTACCTGATATGATTTTCGTTTCTTTCGGTTTTGTCTTCTCCTCATTTTCAAAACCAGGCGTATTAGTATCTGCTGGCAAAGCTAATGTGACCAATATACCCAGATGACGCGTTTCCATTGCAATGGTTTCGGCCATACCACGCACAGCATATTTCGAAGCCGTGTACGGTCCATAGCCGTAAATACCGAATAGAGCTGCTAACGAGGATGTAAATACAATGATACCCTCTCGTGCCTTTTTCATTTTAGGCAGTACAAAACGGGTGCAGTTATAACTGCCCCAATAATTGATATCCATAAGTTTTCGCGCATCGGCCACTGAAATATCCTCATACACACCACAAATAGCCATACCCGCGCAATTAACTAACATATATATATCTCCTAAATCCTCCTCAACTTCTGTAAGAGTATTTGCTATATCGTCATAGTGCGAAGCAATATCAAGGCAACGATACTGAAATTTTTGTTCCGGCACTTGGCGTATTACTTCCATTAGCGCTACAGCCCCACCTAGCAAGATAAGATAAAAATTATTATTATTAATTTATTGCAATATGCGTGTCTATAAACAGATTAAAACAACAACTTCGACCGATAGCATAATTAAACCTACTGAGGAATTTTTCATCACGAGCAATTACGGTTACATTAGCTCCTTTCATTGCACATTCTACGGCTAGGCAAAGTCCTATGCCTCGGGAGCCTCCAGTTATAACCACATGACGTCCCACCAGCATTTTTGGTCGTTTACGCATGACGAATACATATACACCAAAATGCACCAAAACGGCAAGAGATATCCACAACCAAATTTCTAAACTTAATTCCATAGTGTCTAAAAAAAATAATTCACAAGTAAATCACATGATAATTTCGCTAAATAAAAAATTATCAAATAGTTTTTATTCACCTTTAGAGCTTTGTATTTAACCTTGGGAAAGGAAGTGAAAATGTGAAAACACTCTCCTTAGAAATTAGAAAGTTGTTGATTTCGTTTTTATCATTTACGTCTGAAGCTTGTCAACCGACTAGCATTAAAATAACGCTAAGCATAAGAAATAAGAGAAACATAAATGGTAACTCAAAATTTTCCACTGCATATATCTTTCACATAGAAATTGAAAAAAAGTTAAATTGAAAGCAATAGGAAGTTGTTCTGGTTTTCACTATGAGCAGAGAACATATATCATAGAGAAGGTGTTATACGTTCTCTGCTATGAGGGCACTGGCGTTGCCACAACTATGTCATTAATATTGTTTAATGCCATAATATTTGAAATCAAACTAGACTAAATAAACTAAGGTGAACGACGTTAGAAACAGACATCTGTGTAAATTAAATTCATAAAATAATAATACATGTAAAGAAATTGTTACGAAAAATTATCGCTTTATTTTGTTTATTTAAAAATATTTTTATGTACTAATTAGTCAAGTCACTCTGTATATAGCAGAAACACAACAAACTTAACTCAATTTTCGCTCTGTATATTTCTTCAGAGAGAAAATATAAAATAATTTTGACAACTTAAGGGGAAATTTTCGCAGACGCTTTTATTGTTTAATCAAAATTGTAAATTTGTTTTATAAACATTGAAAGCATTTTGTAATCAATGAATTCGAGTATTACAATTGAACGTAAGCGCGTAGATTGCAACTCGTTGCCAAAAGGTTGGCAAAGAGAGGAAGTTCTTCGCAAGTCTGGTATATCAGCTGGCAAAGTCGACGTCTACTATTACAGGTAAAATAGAAGAGTTCACATTTAGTAATTAGTTCAGTAAAAATGGTCTAAAATAATTGATTGTATCTAATTATCACAAAATCTCATCAACCCTCAATTCACCCTCTACACCTGTGCAACGCACGTCCCCCTGCGCTTTACACTAAAACAAAATATTCTACCACAATAAAATAAACAAATAAAATCCCGCACGCATTTTACATCCCATAAATGCCTATTTGTCCTTACTGATATTCTGTTGCGAAATAAGCAGCCCGACCGGTAAAAAAATTGAAAGCAAGCCACAATTAGCAAGATGTCTGGGTGATGCAATTGACATTGGAGCATTTGATTTTCAAAGCGGCAGATTCGTGCGTCACATGCAACCACCATCTATTTCGCTTTTCCGTTGCAGTAGCACAAGTAATAGCAGCGGAACTGGTGGCGGTGCAAGTGGAAATGACAATACTTCAATGCCGCCACCGCCACCACAGTACAGTGGTGGTAACACTTTATCCCTATCCGTGTGTTCCTCTCCAAATTCTTCACAATCAACTATAACAAATGCCAATATACTACAACCACTAATGCCAACAACAACATCTCATACATTAAAGCGCAAATTCAAAGCGCAGTCCCAATCCCAATCTCAAATTCAGAATCAGTCACAGACCCATCAGTTACAAGGCATGCATACAAATGTCATTAGTAGCGGTTGTGCCCCATCGAGCGCATGTGGTGCTGCAACTACATCAGCAGCGAATTCACGTCAGCAATTAGAATTCAGGTAGTGCCGAAAAGTCATTTTTTTTTTTATTTAATATGATTTGAAGATGAATATAAAAATGTTAACGTGTTAAAGTTAATCTAAAAATCGCGGCTGTTAGTGTTTACAATAATCACTGTAGTGTTGCATGTTGTTTATTTGTATTCTGTTTTAATAAATGTTATTAATGTTGATTGTTCACCAATCTGCCGGTAGTAGGATGACAGAGCCCGAGAATAAAATCTAAATTGAAACAGTAAATTGGAGACAATGTAAGAATTGGCTTTTATTGGCAATTGTAACGAAGCTATTTCCTCGCCCTCTGCTACTAGGATGCTTTTATTTGATTCGCCACTAACATTTGCATTACAATTTAAGTGTTTTTGTTACATATATTGTGTATGATGCTTTCTCTTATTGCATGAACATAGCCAATTGATTCTATGTAATTGATTTTTATTTTATGTACAGATGTCTAAGCATCCATATAGACTAAAAACATAAAGGTTTCAGTAAAACTATTGTACTAACTTCTACATACTCCTTTATATAGTCGCGTACCACGCACAGATGCCTCTCTGGTGCCACCTATACGACAGACCGCATCGATTTTCAAACAACCGGTTACTGTAATTCGGAATCATGAGCATACTAAAGTTCGTAATGACAACACAAAACAGACAAGCGGCCAAGAAAAACCAAAGCAAATGTTTTGGGAGAAACGATTGGAAGGCTTACGTGCATGCCATCCTACCGGTGAAGAGTTTGATGATATTATATTACCGAAGAGTATACGCACCATCGGGCCGAATGTTAATGAGCAAACAGTACTACAATCATTGGCTACAGCTCTGCATGTACTTAACGTACCTGTAATGGGTCAAGCATCCACAAAGACTGAGATGAATAAAAATGCAACAGCATTTTTGAATCCCGAACAACCGCTTATGCAAGCAGTTTTAGTGTCGGATGACGACATACGGCGACAAGAGGATCGAGTTAATGTGGCTAGAAAGAAATTGCAGGATGCGCTTAAAGCTTGAATTAACTGTTCCGGAAAGTAAATCTCGCTCTCACACACATACATAAATAAGTATATACTAAAATAGTTTTATTAACTTAACGAAGTAACATTTTAAGCGGTATATCGTAGGTCGTTTAGTGTTTTTAAATTACGCGCTGACGCGTTCAAACTATGTCTTCATATAATCACAGCATATAAAGAACTTTATACAAATCTAAATGCTTCCTTTTTTATGAAACAATTGGAGTTAGGTGAATACCAAAAACCTTTTGCAAACACTTACCATACAAGAATATCACTCAATACTTTTAAGGAAGTTAAAAAATTGTACAAAGTTTAAAACTATTTATATGTATATCTTAAATTTTTTTTTATTAAACTAAAACTTAAAGTGACTATATATTTATAACAGTTGGCGGTAGTTAAATGTTTTCCGTAGAATGAGCTGGAGGAAGCTTACTAAACATACTTTATCAAAGAATTTTGGTAGGTTCACGCGTATTTGCTTTTTGGAAGGCAATCTTTTTCTTGATAACTTGATCATTAATCCATATCATCGTCTTCCAATGCTTCATCATCTTCATACTCCAAACCATCGTAATAGCGACGGGAAGTCGAAAACTAAAATAAAAAAATTGAATAATTTGCGAGAAATTTATAACAGCACAAATACCACGTATATGAAATCTTTAATGATATTAAAAAAAATACCTGCTTATAAACGCCACGCCAAGCGGCAAATGTGCCCATAGCCACGACTGCGCCAATCGCTGCTAAGACTTTGGTTTTCTTTTCAGACTCCAAGAAATGTCGCTCTGTCGCTGTTAGTAAGGGATCATTGGATGATTGACTTTTAATGGCTTTTAGTGAATTGAATCCCTCATTTTTGAAAATGTCTTTTGTTATGCGATTAATAAAATTCACTAAATTTTGACAGCCTTTTATGTGATTTTGTAATGGATTATTGGGCAGTGTGGCTTTAAAAAGCACCGATAAGTACGAATAAACGATAGCATCGAATTCACTAAAGACATCGCCGAAGAACCATACTTTCTTTCCCAATTTTTTTGATAGAAGGTTGACACATTTTTTAGCATTCGTTATGAGCTGTAAAAATACAAAGATTGTAAATGCAAAGATTGTAGCATTTCTCATATTAAAACAAATAATATTCCTATAATGTATACATACATAGTCTCCATCATGATTTTCAAGCTTATCGCGCGGGTCAAAACCACCCATTACCATGACAATATCACAGGCTTCCCTCTGATAACTGCTTGGGTAAAAGAAATTGAAAGGAAACATTGTTCTTTTTGCATACAGACTGCGTGTAGTATCAAAGTTGTTAGGTTCACCGAACATGAAATAATAGTAATATGAATGAAGGTTGGTGAAAACCCAATTGGCATAAGCGGGCGACAGCAATTTGTGGTTGTTTTGCAGATTGGCATCTATCGGGTAGCCCTATAATGAGTAACAAATTGCTTTTAAATTATTGAAATAAGTTTTAAAAATATCAAACGGACTTGTTATTAAATAAAACACTACTAGGCTCAAAGTTTTCATTAATTTCAATTGTATTATTGTTGAAATTGTACTACCAGAAAGGATTTTACTGTATTCAATGTGAAAGAATTTTCATGTATGCATAAGGCTATAATTAGCATTATAAAAATATAAAAGCACCTGTCGGGGATCAATGATCGGAAGTATTTAAAAATATGTGATAAATACACATTGCCGAGCTTTATTTTGTTTAATATCTAACCCGAGTTTTTCGATTCATATATATTATTTTGCAGTAGAATATTTTTATTAAACGTTATGTATAACAATGTTTATTACAATATTTATATCATTTCCATATGACTATGTATCATATATCATTTCACTGTACTCACTTCGTCCTCACAACAAACAATGAACAACGCAATGTTTGTTTTGGCGCCATATATTCCACTAAATCACCAACTTTACAATTACGCTAACACTTGTCACATTGCTTACTATTAACCACTGTTTTTGCATCCCTCTACCCACAGCTTACCTCTTTATCCAAAAGCTTCTTGATTTCTCTGTACCCACAGAACCTTTTATTGCCAATCTGTAAGTACGGTAATTTCCCCGTGCTTGAGCGTAAGGGATTAGCATTTGTTTCGATTTGCAGCGGGCATCGTGTGAATTTAACTAAACACTTCAAAAGAAACAAAAAAATAAAACATTTATAGAAAGTTATATACATGCACACATAAAACGAATTAACGTAATCTATATTGCAATCTTTGCTAACTCCTAGCGATTGCTTAGTAAAAGTTATATGCAAGTCAATTTTGCACAAAACTTCGGCGAATAGTCAAGGTGATGCAACTTTTTCTAACTTGAAAGCAATAGACTGATTGTCTGTGGGCGCCGTTGTGATATTTCTTACCAGAGCACGTAGGCAATCGAAGTCAATGGACGGCAGACCCCACTCTCCTTTATAAACATATAAAACACCTCCTAAATGCATATCTCAAATTGTCTAACATTCGCCACTTCCTTGATAATGCATCTACTATTCCAAGTATATATATATGTTTTTTTTAAATGCTATCAGTAATCAGCTAAATAAAGAATTTGATTGGTAACTTGTCTTGTAATCGTAAGCGAATGGATGAGTACCGAAAATTTTGCTAGGTTAAGAAAGAAACGAAATCAGCTGATTTTAATCAAAGCGAACGGGAAATGTAATACAGTGTTGGAATATGGCATATTTTGTGATACTGCTGTATCTGCAATTCGTAAACATGCCTAACACAGAACTAGAGATCATTGTTCATTAGTATGTGTCAGTTTGAGTTAATTTATCAATAATTACTATTGTATAAGGTTTATACAATGATAATTACTTATCTGGGATTTGTTATTATAATTATTGTGGTTGTGAATAAAGGTGAAAAGATTTATAAATATATGAAAAATCAAAACCCAAATATACCCAACCGTAGTTTTATTAAAAATATAGTGAAATTTTATTTAATTTGAACTTTTGAGTTAGTTAAATATAACTTACTTCTTTATAAACAGTATAACTTTAAACAATGGCATTGGTAAATTATGAAAGCAGTTGCTCATCTGACGACAGTATTGATGATTGCCACAAAATATCATCTAAAACATCGAATCAGATAAACGAAATCACAGGACCAAAGTCAAAGATAGCAAGATTGACGCAGCCTATCGAACTAAAGAAGTAAGCTCTTTTTAATTATTTAAAATATTGCTATTACAACCTTAAGCATAAACATTTTGTTTTACATAGAACTTTACCTTGTGCACTGTCCTTGTTGGGGGCAAAGCCTACAAATGCTGTGCCAAACGAAATACATTTAGATAAACCAGAAGAACACAATGGACGCATACGTAGTTTCAAACACGAACGTGGAAATTGGGCAACTTATGTGCACATACCAGGCAATCAATATGCAATGATATTCCAACATACAATGAATAACAATTTAATTTTTAATTGCTCTAGTGCGGTCCGAACAGTTGGAAGATATACAGGAAGTATGCCAAGACGTATTAGCTGATGTCATAAAAGATTTACATGCGATAGAAGATTTACATATAAGCTTAAGTCGGACGGTTGTGCTACAGCATCATCACATCGATTCATTCGTCGAGTCGCTAAGAACAACTTTAGAAATTAATGCCAGGTGATTTAACAGAATTTTAAGTAAATTAAATCGTAGCTAAGTTATTTTAATTTTAAATCTTTAAGATTTGCTATCAGTTTGCGGCGCTTACATTTTTACACCAACGCTGAACGTACACGTACGTTTATTGCACTTAAAGTTGATAATATGCACTACGATAGAGTTCATAAACTAATGGAAAAAGTGGATGTTGTAATGACAGAATACAGACTACAACGCTTCTATGAAGTAAGTGGATATTTAATCGAGTATACATATAATAACCAAGAAACTCTTGTAGCAACCGTCATTTCACATTAGCTTTTTGTGGTGTCTTGGCGATAAAGTCTCAGTGCTAAATGAATACTTGGATACTCTAGAGTCTGCTATAAATGCGGTGATGCGTGAAAGCAATGCATTCAGTTTATTCATAAAAGAAATAAATTGCAAAAGTGGTAATAAAGAGTTCATTTTTAAGCTTAAGTGAAAGGTAAATAAAAATAAATATAACTGTATAAAAATATTTTATTTTCTTATTCACTTTTTTTTGCCATTACTGCTTTGTTTGGCATTTTTTTCCTCTTCTTCCAAGCGCGCTTCCTCCTCCATCTCTAACGCACGTTCATAGCGTCGTCCAAGTGGTGTTTTAGACCACCAGTTGTCAAAGGCTTCTTCCTCTTCGCGGTAAACTGGATCACGCATACTGAAATAAGTCAAGTCCTTTTAAACATGTAATTAATTAATTATTTATACATATATATACATATTTATAAATTCGTTTATGTGAATGATTAAAAATATGTAGATAAATTAGATAATACGTTTTGCAGAAATATGAAAGTACTGAATAATAACCTCAAAGTGTTTATTATTTCGGCATGCGTTAGCGGTTGTGTACGAAGTTGGAGCTTCCGCTTACACGTTAAGACTTCCTTCAAGCACGAATCAATAGCGCCAATCGTATAGCCATCAGAGATCTTCGCCATTACACTGTAATCCAAAGTAGATAAACCTCCTGTGTACTCACTAAAACCCACGTAAACATAAATATCAATTAACTTCATATTGATAAAATCTTACATTCTCAGTGCACTCACTTCGCCAGCGCCTTCCAAGCACTCGATCTTGCGCCATAGTCAGGTCGGGGTATATAAATGAAACGATTGTAAGTTTGTTGTAGTAGTTTTTGGTCCGCTTCCCAAGGTAGACTTGATGTGCCCACGAATATTACACGATCCTCTGGTGCAATAGTCTTTATCAAACGTGGTAAATCTTTCTTCAAGCGCTTTGGGTCTGTACGATCCGTTTTGGGCACTTTTTTCATGAATGGACGCTCTGCATCACCCATATATATGACCGCTGGTTGCAGCAAACGCGATACCTTTGAAACCAAATGTATTAGCATTATTAGACCTGATTTGCCTGGGTATTTGCCCACTATATTGGCGGGTGTTAGATCAAACAGTACAGCACCAACTTCAGTGCAGATAGCATGCATCAGCGCTTTCTTGCCAGAGCCACGAGGACCGGCTAACAAAATTGAGCGTATGAGTGGGCAAGAATTGCGTATGGCCTCTGAACCCAATGGTAGTATACAGTATTCGATGAGAATCTGACGAATATCTCCAGCGGAAGGATTCGTACCGGAGCGTTCACTCAAAGCCTTATCGCCTATATATTGACTGAGACGGACTTCTGGGTATTTGCGTATAATGCCATTAGTTACCAGCTCCTCATAAAGTGATTCGGTCGTACGATCAGGGGTAAGATCTTTTTCCTTTTTCTTTTTACTTTTTTTACCTGAACGTCGAGTCTTTTTGCTGCTCTTTTTGGCCTTTTTGCCAATAGCAGTCTGAATGATAAATAATATTATATAGTACGTTAGGAAAATGTAACTGGTTTTTGAAACAAAATGTATTTTTTATGTACCTGCAGTAATTCCAATTCCTGACGCATTAACTCATCTACAGTGCGCCGACAGTCTAATTCTATTTCTAAATATTTCTCATTGTAAATCATATCATCGTATTGAGATTGTGAGGGATTGCCGCTTTCATCTTTATTTCGCCAAACTTCATTGAACCTAGTTAATATTTTTAAGGCAAACAGTTTTGTAACAGTACATATTTTATTAACGTAATGTAAAACCCACTCTTCAATGGCAGTTTTGATATCTGCGAGAAACACAGTTTGTCCTGGATGAAAGTTCTCCCCATCCGCTTGAGTATCATTAAAATTCAAGTCGCCGCTACGAGCCGGCGATTTCGATTTGTCCTTAGTTTTACGTGACTCCTTCGAAGAACGCGCCGAGGAACGACTTAGCTCGCTTTCTGTGCCTAGTTTAAGCCAATAAAAAACAAACAGGAAATAAAAGGGTTTAAGAAGTTTTAATCTAGTCCGAGAATGTTTCAAGTAACCGAAGACGATTTTAAGAGGGGCGGTTACGGATGCAAGGTGTTGTAAAGCATCTGTGTAAAATATACTCTCCCGAGAGAGTCATATGATAGATATATATAAAAAAATAACCTCTTATACTCGTCTACTACGGTCTCTGAGTAATGATTATGACAAATTTTGACCCCAATATCCGTACCCGGTCGACTAAAAATATGCAGTGATCCTCCTTGCTCCTCACTTGGGAATTCAGGCAATTTTCCCGTTTTTTCATAGCATTCCTTTATCCAGGTCCGTAATTCATCGGTTATGTCCTCGTTAATTGCAGCGCCCTGTTTACACTTGATTTCCTCTCTCACGGCGACTAGAGACGACTCGAGCTGTTGTTTATAAGCTGATTGCGTTGCATAGCGACGTTCATAAATCTAGGCGAAAAGTAATCATACTCAAATTCAAACCTACACCCCATTGTTGACAACAACATTTCTATCGAGTTATACCTCATTTAACTTTTCCTCCTTTTCTGCTCGTTTTTTTAGCATTGCCGCCGTGGGTGATACCATGCCGATCAAAATCATTTCTTCCTGCTTTCGTCGACGCGTTATACGTCTCGCCGTATGGCCTCGCCATACTTTTTGTATCTTCATTGCAGCTAATAATCCCATATCACTGCGCTCTTTTCCCTTTTCCTCAGTTTTACCTTTATCCTTTAGCATTCGTATCTCTTTCATAAAATGTGCCCGAAGTCGACCCTGACGTGCTCGCTCATGCATCTGTAATAACCGTATAGCTTCAATTTCGGTTAGTTTCTCATCACTGGGATGCTCCTCTAACCAACCCAACTTCACAAGAATTTCGTGCATAATACGATTGCGTTGTTCGATCTCTTGACGACGTTCTCGTAGGAAATAACGCGGTATATGCAATTGGGTATCGTCAGGTGTTAATTGAAGTCGTAGGATAACTTCATCATTATAACTGAACTCCATTAGATCAATATTGACGAGATCGTGTTTGAGCTCGATAACGCGTCCCAAACAAGAGTCGAGTAGCTTGCGCACTAAGAGGCGTTTTTGCGGCTGTATCATCTTGTCATAGACATCTTCCAGTCGATTGGCGATACCGATGTAACGTAAATAGAACTCAAAGACAGTGGTTTGCATAATCTTCTTTGGCTCGGTCACAGTTTCAACATCCGGCAGTGTCGATGCCAATGCTGCGAGTGCAGTCTCGAAATTCTGACCTTGTTGTTCGTCGGCGACAGCCAGAAGATCAATTTCATGATGAGTTTGGTGCCAAAGTTCATTGTAATAGTGATTGGACATGGCACGCGTCAAAATGATAAAAGTGATAAATGAAACGTTTTGCACCACAATTAAATTCGAAATGTGGTGATTATGCAAAACTAAACGCCGCTAAAATTCGAACTTGTTTTGTAACTAAAACGATTGCAAACGTCCATGACAACGATGATAACTAAGGGAGTTGGCGTTCATGACAATTATTAACAGTTTCAACAATGGTATAAGGCAGATAATGCTTTTACCTTACCGAATCCGTATGGGTTGTAAGTAGAACTTCATCCGTTTGGCGAAATGAACGTCTGTCTAAAGTTTTTATCTTAAGACACCACAATATTTGGCCTAACAAAATTTTCAACTTAACTGGTAGTATCCAATCGTTGAAGTTGTTTAAACCTAACTTTCGGGCAATAAGCATTCCAAGTGTAGCCATACATAAAAAAAAGTGTATAATCTTAAAATTATTGTATCTTAAAATTCGTATTACGTCGGTAATTTCGACAATATGGCGAAAACTAAACCTTCGAAACCTCTATATATTTGCTGCGTGATTGGCTGAGTTCATACATCTACTTGTATTGTGAAAATATAACAACAATGAAAATGGAAATATACATATGTATCTACTCGTAAATAAGTAGAAAGTGGATCATAATGCTTTAAGTAACTGGTAATAGACTAGAAATAGAATAGAAGATTTAGTATTGACCGCTAACTTGGAAAAAATAAAGCTTTTCTGCTATGTAGTAAAACACCCGACCCGCTGATTGGGTCTTTCGTATATGATAACTAAGTTACTAGCAATGGGGCAAGAGTGCTCCATGACAAGAAGAAACAAGTCGTTCCCACGACAGTTGGCTCTACGTAACCGGAACGGATCCGGATTTATTCCGGCCAAGGACCGTTAACTCGGCCGAACTCTGCCGCTACAACAACAACAACAACAACAACAAGAAGAAACAAATTTTATTCAATTTTGTTTGTTTTAATTTATTTGAATTTTTCACATTGTCACTGTCATCATATTGAATATACTTGTAGTTATTATTTTGTGTATTATTGTTTTAGTTGTATAATCTAATCAATTAATTTAATATTAATTAAACAATTAGTGAATTATTATGATAGTGTATGTATGTATATATGTATATATATATATGTAATATATGAATTTATAAATGTCTATGTACTTCTATGTATTCATGTAGGTTTGTATTAATTATTATTTAAGTATTCCACAAATGTTGTATATCATATATATTATATGTATATATGCATAGGTATATATTTATTGTTTATGCAATGTTTTCTTGATTTTTACTGTGATATTTACTTATCTCTTTGTTTGCTTTTCGTGCACATTTGGCTCGCTTTTCCGATACCGCACTACACACACTCGCTAAAGCAATGTTGTATTGATGCTTACATATATTTGGTATGTGAACATGTTACTTTTATATTGTATTTTATTGTTATTGGTTATAATACAATTTTTTCACCGTTCAATTGGCAAAAATTTAAAGATTCCGTTTGTTTTAAGAGTGCTAATGAATAAAGACATTTGACAGATAGTAAATAGTTTTAGTTTAGTTTTTGTGAACAGATGCAATTGATTGTCGTAATTAAATAATAATTTAAATTATAATAATTAAAGAGAGTCGTAACGGTCTGAGCGTTAATGTTTACTTATTTTTTTTAAGCTGTGCACAGACACGCTGCTCCGCAAAAATTTGCTGCCGATTTTTTCTCCAACAATTCACTGCAGTTGCTGCCTTTATGAATTACAATCATTTTATTACAATAATTGCATGTAATATTATAATTTAAAATTATGCTACTGCAGACTTCTCAGCGGTCAAGATCAATAAAAAAAAAAAAAAACATTTTTAAGATCTGCATAATGTTTCCTCTAGCTGCTTGACCCGATCATTATCAAGTTATCATATATGAACTCGAGCACATGTTAACAAAAAATACACATATGGTAAAATTAAAGAAATTTTTTCTCTAGATAATCCTCTTTGGGCCCTGCTTGAATTATTGGTTATTCGTATGCTTACGGTTTGTTCTTTGCAAAATATATTCTATTTTATTTGAAATGCGATCCAGAAGCGTACTTAAATTTTGCAAATACTTCAACTGTAAATGCAAATTTCAAAAAAGTACCTGAAAGGTAAAAATCGAAGAATTTTATTTTAAAATATAACAGATATTGGAAAGTAGACATTCTTCGCATAAAATATTATCAATACAGAACTTACTTTCCGCCTAACATGACTGCAGCTGCTTATTCATAAGATCACTTACATATTTATGCATATGTGTATATTTAAAAATGTCTATATTACCGATTTTAAAGGCTAAATGCTGAATTCAAAGATTTTACTCGTATTAAAGGAGCAACGGAACAAATCTATAGTGTAGTGAACATTTATGAAATAAATTGTAAGACAATGGGCATGAAATCAAGTAATAATGTAATGATCAAAAGAAGCAAAGCAATATGAAATACATTAGTTGGTTGTAATTATTAATTATATTTTTATATAAATCAATTGCATTTGTTCTAAACAAAATATTCAATATTAATAAGAATACAACTTTTACTATAGTTTGAAATTGTGTAGAACGTTACGGAATCATGACAAGTGCAAATCTTATGTAACGCTATTGCTTAGTCGTAAATACGAGTAGTTTAATTTTCACTTTTAAATCTTTTCCGTAATTATTCAATCTGATTATTTTGAAATGCATTATAAGAGAAGTTGCCTGCGAAATTAATCCTATGTTGAGTGTGTATCTGTGTTTGCATGTGGCATAAAATAGCTTGCTATAACAGGTTTTCAAATAGTTAGAACAGTAATAAGAATTTTTTCATTATGTAGATCTGCGCTGCCAGAAATTCCTTCTGTTGTCCAAACCATCACTTGGAACACTAATTAAATTGCCGAATTTAAACTTTTGTAAAAACAATTCAACAAATACGCGCATATAAATGAAATGTGTTATGTACATATACATTCATACTCTTAACCTTTATAATTTCATAAATGTTATAATTAATTAATGTTAAATAGGGATTTTGTATGATCATGATATGAGGATGAGTTGTGTGTAAATATGTATATGTGTGTGGTTTTTGCTGTTGTTAGAAACTCTTTACATAATATAAATATATTTTACTTAACTGCATTCATATCAACTTAGTTAAAATTATGTTTTAAATAGTTTTTCACTCAACGCATTTATACACAAAAAAAGCAGCGTTATATGAGTATAAATTGAGCGAAGAGACAAGACAATTGATGGTAAATACCTTTTTTTTTTTTAAAGATATTAGTGGTAACCCCAAGCAGATAAATTTATAAACAGCTAGGTAGCGTTCAGCAGCAGTTCGAAACAAATTTTTAAGTATATTGAAATTAAGGCAACAATATGTGCTTATTCACATGTAGCACAAATGTTTCGAAGTTTGAAATGGTTTTGCGTTGTTCAGCTATACATAGAAATTGTACAATAATTTTATATGAAAATATTTTTATCGTTGTAGCATAAAATTCAAATTGACGCATAATTATAATTGTTAAGCAAGACTATATTTGTATATACAATATAATTTAGTTTTGGAATGCAGCTGAATCGCCACTTCTGTGATTTACACTCCTTTTTTAATTTTTACTTAATTTATTTGTTTTTATTTTGAATTACGAAAAAAGTTCTGTATTATTTACTTATACGTTTGTGTGACCATTATGTGCGAATATGCGAGTCATTATATCCCTGCTATTGTTTAATTTTACGTGAACTGCTAGCTAGCTCATTTCCTGTCGCCACTTCAATTATTCTCACATATTCTCTACAAACAAAAGATTTTACGCAACCTAACATTTTATTACATTCATGTCCACAGGTTCACATTAATATTATATATTTATAAAAAAATTATTAAACAAATAGTGTGTGTGTGTGTTTGCTAATGTGTCTTCATATAAATAACGTAAGTAAACTTAACATACAATTGTCGTAGCAGCAGTGTTAAATAGTGATATTGTAGTAGTAAATAGTGTTGTAGTACAACAGAGTTATTGTAATTAGAAACTAAAAACAAATATACGCATATAAATAATCATGAAAACTAGACAAAATTTTATATTTATGTTCTATACTATTACTTTTTGATATATTTTTTAAATTAAATTTTTAATTTGCATTTAATTTGTCAACTAGCTGCTATCGTTCAATTTACACCGGGTACGCACGTGCATTGGTGAATCGAGCGCAATCATTTTCCTTTTATTACACAATAGGTATTTACGATAACACCGTTTAAAAGTGCGCTACCCAGCTTATTTCTACATTTTCAACTTAATTAAATTGCAAAAACATTACAAATAAAAACAAATACTAAGTTTTAAATAAATTGCTGAAACCTAACATTTTACAAGTTTATGCTTACCAATAAATGTCCTTTTCTTTTAATTTTTACCCTTGCCTAAGTGTTTCTAACCTTAAATAATATTAATCATAATTCATAAATATATATATGTATATATATTAATATAGATATATATATATATATATATCATAGCATGTATGTGTTTATTACTTGGTAAATTAAGTTGCTCACTTCGATTGGATTGGATTGTTTTCAATGTTTGCTGCTTGCAGTTTGTTTGACTGTCACACCCTACACTCGTAGTACATTGCAATTATGCTCTCACGCTGGTGTAGTGTTCTTTAGGTGCAACAATTTAACTTTCAGTTCGGAAAATGTTGGACGTTTTGAGGGATTTAAGTCCCACGCCTGACGCATCATCTCGTAGATTTCGGGGGGACAACCCTCAGGAGCCTCCATTTTATAGCCAACTTCAACGTGTTTGACGACGTCGTTGAGGGGCTAATTTATAGAAAAAAATATATATATAAAAAGAAGCATTAAACCACTCTCAAGATTTGCAATAACAACTGTTTTAGGCTTTTCAATCTTTTTTTTTTTGGAACAAACCTTGAATAAGTTAAAACATGAATACTTACTATGCGGGGGTAAGGAACTCGACCGAATGAGTAGATTTCCCATAACAAAATACCAAAACTCCACATATCGGATTTGTTGGAAAAACGCTAAAAGTAGAAATGTGAAAATTGTGTAAACGCTTGTATATGTTGAATGTTATTTAAATTAGATAAATATTATTTACATACTACTTAATAAAACTATAATAATTTTTACATACACCATTCTTGAGCGCTTCAGGTGCCGTCCATTTTATGGGCAATTTGCCAACATCCAGATTATAGCATTCTTCACGCGCCAAACCGAAATCGGACACTTTGGCGACACACTCTTCGGAGATTAGTACGTTGCGTGCAGCCAAATCGCGATGCACGACTTTTTTAGCTTCCAAGTACTCCATGCCGGAGGCGGTATCGCTGCGCAGAACAAAAAAATTATATAACATTAATATTATATAATATAATTATGTATATATGATTTGCATTGCATACTCACTAGGCAAAATTGATTTGATCCTTTTTCGTAATATGCTGCCGTCCACGCGAACGTAAATAATCGACCAGCGAACCTTTGCTCATATACTCCGTTACCAAGTAGATGTGTTTGCTGGTGAACACCAATCCTATGAATTTTACCAAGTTTTCGTGCTCTAATGTACTGTTGAGTAGAAAAACAAAATAGTTTTGTGTTAAATGCACACACCTGCACATAATTTTTTTTATAGACATACGTCATAACGGAGGCTTCCGCTAAAAACTTTTGCACTGCGCCTTCATCTTTAAGCATCTTAACGGCGACTTTTTCACTGCGCAGTATACCCAACATCACATCACCGAACTCGCCTTTGCCAATGCTTTCGCGTAGCTGCAAATCAGCCTCCGGTATGACCCATCCCTTATCAAGGAAATCTTTTGAGTTAATGCAGAACTCCTGCCTCCCCTGTTTGGGTAAACATTTGATGAGTTGTGTGCAAAGGCCGTCGGCATCAGCTTCATAATGCTACAATTTCGAAATAATAGTCAGTGCATAAAATTGAAGTGAGTAAATTCAAAATTAAGCCCGCAGTCTTACCGCAACTAATTGCCCCAGATTCTCAAAATACTCTTCATCGTCAATGGTTAGTTTATTGCCCAAATATTTGACACGATAATGCTCCACTTTGCCCTGAAAGCAGACGCATAGCGTATAGTCGCCCGGGAAGTTCGTCGATTCACGCACCAAGAAGAGACCGTCTTCGCGTGGTTGCAACAGATGTTCGGCTTCGTCGCGTGTTATGCTGCCATGGAACCAACTGATCGCAGCATTAAATTAAGTATGAGAAAAAAAAAACAATATTTTTTATGGACATATTTGTGTTGGGAAACGTAAATTAAATAAGCGGTAGGCATAAAACTCGTAGCAACAGTAGTTAATAAATGTTGTTACAATAATGACAACATTAGACTTGGCTTACATACGGGAAGACAATTAACAGCGATTCTTGTTGCTTTTGATCGCGTTTCAGGTATTTCCTTACTTTTGACTTGGACATTTTGGTATTCTACCCTACCAAAGAGGAAGCTGACGCCTCAATGCGAAGTAGAAACGATTTTATACGGTATACATGTTTTTGCGTTTACGTATACTATTATTGTTGATAAGATAAGGAGATAGGAAAGAATTATTAATGACTATCTGTTAACTGCAATATATATAAATGCAGAGATAATTGTGATTTTTCGTTTCTAAAATAAAAGTTGTATGTGTTGTTTAAATGTTTCAGCTATTTGGTGGAAAAATTCATATTTTTAACTCATCACAAATAAGTGGAGCGGACATATGGCTGCTCCCTCGGTAGCAAGTTATGCTTACCTACTGCCGGATTTCAAAAAGATAGGTAAAGAGTTTCTTAAGTGTTGAGATCTAAAACTGCTCAGCTACAGAAACAAAAATTTTCAACAGCTAAGATTTATAGTTACGATATAATAAATTGTTACATTTTCATTTATTAAGAGAAAACAATAAAGTATTTTTAATTTTGAAAAGTGAGTCAGATAAGTCAAATGTGCTGGAATGAGAATAAAAATCAAGCTACATAACTCGTGTTTTTTTTATAGTGCCCATGTGATATTTAGATACACAGGATCCTAGGTTTTATATATAAATTTTGATGAATGTATGTATGTATATATAAATACATACTTAAATGGCAATATATTGGACAAAACCAATAAAATACACATATGCTTAATGCTTAGACACACTTTTCCTTTTATGACATAATACAGATAAAGGGGGAGAGATAAACGGTTGACGTGTGGCCCCTTTATACTCGTAGATATTCAAATCAAGTTCATATCAATTTAATAAAAGAGCGTTATTAGAGATTTATGGGTAGAGTCGTTTCCGAGGCTTGTTTTAGCCTGGTTTTATAATAGTACTTATCGCCATAATCAAATTATAATTAACTTATATTTTATTGAGGCTCTACCGGTCATTTCAATAGCAATAATAATGTGCCTAAGTCGATTGGCTTGCATTGCATTACTTACGGCATTGCGTTCAGTTTAACCTCACATTTGCGTTGAGGTTGTAAATGGTGTTGATTGCCGCCTCCTAAAGCGTTAGTGGGTGAGTGCAACGCTGCCGCGGCTACGTTAGCATTACTTGCCCAGGCATTGCCCGTCGAACTGCCACTATCGAAACTGTGCAAGGATGTTGACATGCTTGTGCCAGTTAAGCTACCGCAACCAGCAGCCACACTACCGCCGCCACCAGCACTACTACTGCCGCCAGCAGTGTTCAGCGATATCGCCGATTGCGTTTGCTGTTGGCTGCTCGTAAGCGATGTGGGTGCTTGTGATTGATGCAACAGCATATTGCTGCTATGCAAACCGACGCCTAAACCGGCTACAATGGCGCTACTTTTTGGTGGTAAGCCGCGCTCATGTAACGATAATGCGGCACTATGCTGCGCCGCATTCAATGAGGACGACATCAAATTATTGTTACTATTGCTGGAAGCATTCGCCAGCAACTGCAAGTGCTGCTGCTGCTGTTGTTGTGTGACGGCGGCCACCGCGGCGGCTGTCACACCACCCGTGGACGCACAATTACTGGTAGTTGGTGCAAAGGTGGACAAAACGTGTGCATGTGCATGCGGCTGTGGCATGGAGCCGGTCAATTGTGACGCCTGCTGCTGTTGTTGTTGTTGCTGCTGCTGATGATGATGCTGCTGCTGCTGTTGTTGTTGTTGATTGGGTGATTTTGGTGAATGATTGCTACCAACCGCGGTCGATATTAAATTATGACTACTGAGTGCATGCGAGGACAAATGGATTGCGTTGTGATGTTGACTCTGAAAAATATAAACAAAAAAATTAGAATAATTCACACTAATATTTGCTACAATAATTACCACATTGTTGTGATGATGCGGCGGAATATTCGGCGGTACAATGTGTGGCTGCGACTGACTCAGCTGCTGCTGATGCAACAAACTGGCACCAACGCCGCCAGAGTTCGCCAAACCGACGCTCCCCGCACCGGCAATGCCACCACCCCCGCCTGCACCCACGCCAACGCTAATTCCTAGGCCAGCGCCTCCCACGCTATTAGCGTGATTGGGTTGCGGCGCGGGCCGTTTATTATGTCGCAAAGGCGCTGTGGGCGGCATTTGATGCCCGGTGGATTGTAAAAACCATGGATCGCCTGCTGAATTGGCCGCCACTGTCACAGATGGTTGCGAGAAGCCGCGATGATGACCAACCACTGTTGTTTGTCCGCTATGTTGGGTCGCGGTGGCGTGACTGTGCATCACTTTTATATTGCTCGCTTTTAGCGAGGGTGTGAACGCAGACGACGACGCCGGCGTGACAGCCGTTGACGTCGCTGGCGTTGTCACTACACCAGTTGTTGTACGTGTACACGCTAATCTAGTTGCCGCAGTGGCACTACCAACAAGTGTGGCGGAATTCTTTGAAGCTGGTGCTTCACCGCAAATTTCGACACTGTTGTGATACTCTATCGCAGCAGTATTATATTTATTATTATTGTGACTGCTATTGCGGCCACTAAATTGCTGCCCCTGTTTAAGCTGCTGCACTGTCTGTTGTTTGATTTGAGGTGTGTTTGGCTTTTGCTGAGTTGCTGAGGTTACTTTGGTCGTTGGTGTTCTAGTGTTTGTTGGAATTGGGGTATTTGCGGCAGTTGCTGTTATTTCGTTAGTGCTACGGCGGGAATTCGAAGCTGCAGTAGCTGCTGGTGTATTACTTGTGTGCTTTAAACCACTTACGGTGGATTGTTGTTGTTCTATCTGCGCCTGCAGTTCCTTAAACGTGTGCTGATTCTTACTGTAGCCTTTTGGGTGACGATTTTCTTTCAAAATTAAAGCGTCCTCGTCTGTAAATATAAAATAAAAGATAAAGTTTTCAAGGACTGTACAAATAGTCATTCGTTTTTTATTAGTTGGAAATGCTGAAATAAAATCACATATTTTCTAAAGACTTTATAAGTCGAAGGTAAAGCTTGTCTTTATTGCTTGTTTATTTTACATTTTCGTTGAAATATAATTCTATTTCATTAATTTACCACAACATGCTCAAACATTTTAAAACCGAAAACAACAATATTTTACGTTTTACGATAGCAAATATTACTGAAATTAAGCCACACTACCAACTGGTGGCTTTTCAGTCATTCGACTGCCGTCTCACAGCCGCGCCAATGACAAACAGTCCCACAGATGGGAGCTGCGCAATAGCAATGTGATAATAAAAATTCAAGTTCAAATGCAAATTCTCTGCGCTTTTGTTATGCTACTGTTATTCTCATGTACAATTATTATTATTTTTTTCTTACTTGCAATTTAGTTTCAATTTGATTCACAATTTTAAATGAATTCAAATTAATACGCTTGTTGAAATTCTATTTACTCTACTTATTAGCTGAAAGCGTAGCATTTTTAATGAATAGACTGTCTGTCAAACTTGTGTTTATGTATGTAGTTATTTGTGTACGACGGGCAGCTAGGTGGTAAATATGTAAGATAAATGAATGATAGTTTAGAACATTGTTTGCAAACATCGATTTTAATATTCTGCGGAGCATAGATGATCCTGCTTTCACGGTAGCTAACAACCACATAAAATTAATAATTTGAAGTATAATTGATATTTATTAAGTTTATTAATCCCTTACTCAAGCTTTAATCGAATCCTGTCCTCACCAGATATAATAGTGCGTTTTTCGAACTGTGGCGGATCTGGACAGGCAATATTGATTAACATTCACATATGCTTCTGGGTTAAGAAAGGTAGTTTTAAACTCCCACATATATAAATCACAAATATGAGAATATATATTTATCTACGATCTGATCAAATTTGTCTCGGACTGACCCATATAAACTGCGCATGCAACTATTTATATGTTTGTGTGAAGTTTGATCGCCAGCTGAAAAAAAAAATTTTGAATAACGAGTTTGCTTGAAATTTTGTGTTTCCAATATAATCACGGTTACCTAATCGTTGAAAATGCTGCAGGAGTATACTTTATCACGAAAACAAGTATTTGAGTGGCACAAAGCATTCAGTAAAGGTTGTGAACTTGCCTCATGCGACTGGTCCATCAACTTTTGTTGATGTCGATAACATCGAAAAGTTAAAGAAACAGAGCTTGAAAATCGTTGTCTTAGCAGCACAGAGATAGCAGGGGAGCTCAACATATTTTATAAATCGACTTAACAGATTTTGGTTAATGTTTTGGGTATGAAGCTCGTACCAAAAGACGTGAATCTTTTGTAAAAATGACGTCGAGTAGAGGTCGCAAAAGAGATACTTGACAACGTATCTTTCATCAAACGCATTACTGGTGACTAAACAACTAGTCGAAATTGTCCAACAATCTTGCGAGAATGGCGCATCAAAAATTAATCAAAATCGAAAAATCAAAACTTCGCTGAAGTGATTGAAGGCCATCCAAATCGAGGCTTATAAAAATGTGCATGGAAAATTGAATTAAGTTTTTTGTTAGTCCGTCAAGAATGACGTTCTCTATATGAACCATATCCGCTAATATGATTATCTTTTGAGTGCCAATTTAAGGAATGTAAATGAGAGTTTTAATAATGAAATGTAAAGCTTAGGTCATTGTCTTTTAGTTCTTCAACTAAATTACTGCAAATGTGATTCATATTTCCTTTAGACACTGATAACATATACATATGGTATATGTACGTATAAAAACAAAAATAATGAGAGAACTTCTTCAGTAAGAAGATTCATATTAACTCAAGTAACTATTATAAACTACAGGCACATAAACAGAGATATTACATTCAAAGTGTAATAATACTAAAGTTATGTCATTCATATTCTATAATCAACGCATATGAAACACTCATCCACCTCAGCCATCTCGTTGTTGCCGCGTACATTCATGTTCATTGTCGTGTTTATCTTGTTAAATTAACGCGAGCGCATGCGTCCAGTGTATGAAGTCAAGGTCAGAAGCTGACAATTCTCAAGTGATTAATTGCATTAAATGCACAACCAAGTGAATAAGTGCTAGCCAATGAAACAGGCAATGTGTGACCATATTATTTTTTTTCATATGTATTTAGCGCGTACGACAGCGTACTGTAGAATTTACCACAGAACTTTTGTAATTGTAGCAGGTCTCTACTAGAAGCAGTCTTTGTGTAATTATATATATATGGGTTCAGTTCAGACAATTTAAAAGGACTAACTCAAAATGAGAATGGATGGGACAGATCAGAGGGACCGATTACTTAATTTTCTAAATAAATTTTCTCTTGGTGGTAATTCTTAAAAAAAATTAAATATTGAAATATCTTTACATAATTTTCTGATTGTTCAAAGTCGCATTTATGGACACACTTACCCATAATAGTCGCTTGAAAAATAAAAATATTTGGAATATCGCACTGTAAGAACACTCATAAGACTAAGTGCATGAACAAAATTTTTGGGGGGAACAAGTGCAGATGCTTATGCTGTTGTCTGCAAAAATATGTAGTTTTGAGAAGATTGACTCAGCTTGAAAAGCTGAGCAGAAGCAGAGCCAGTGAATTGCACATATTATTTTACGAAGTCAGCATTTTATTATCTTGAAAACAAAAAGTAAATTAAGAGCAGATAATGATCATGAATATAATGATGAAGTAGATTTATTAAATTAATATGTATGTATATAGATAAAATGCAAAGGAGCTTAGCATTTGGGTGTCACTGAGCCTCTGGCATATACATATATGTAATTTGGTCCAACTTAAATGATAGGATAGTTATTATTATTAAAATAATGGTCTTGGTAATTAATAATTAATAATAAACCAATTATCAACGTTGATTGTTGTTATATATGTATAAAAGAGAAAGTTTGTACGTATGTTTCTTATAAACTCCGAAACGGCTGGACCGATTTCAATGAAATTTTTCGGAGGAGCTTCAAGTTGGCCAGCGAGTGATCCTGTAAGGTTTGATGGCGATCGGAAATTAAAAAAAAACTTAATTTTTTACTGTCAATGACATTTTCTTTTACTGCTGATATGTTATTGTTTTTATTTAATTAAACATATTGGAATATAATGAATGATATTGAATTATTAACAATATGACCATGCAATTTAACTAAAATTATCGCAAAGAGTGAGCCATTACTAGCACATGAACAAAATACTATTTACAATCGGATATTATATACGGAAAGAAATAATTAATTGGCAGTATTTTCCCAGACAAACAAAATATAATAATAACTTAAATTAAAACTAGCTGTGTAATCGGGCTATATTGACGGCAAAAAATGCCAAAATTAATTTCGATAATAATATTTTTACTATATTAAACAACTTACTCAAATATAATTTAATTATATCTTAGCCACAGCAATGCATGACCTGGATGTTCTAGTTATTTAATAAAGATTCAGTCAGAAAATAAAAATATACATATACTTCAAATAACATTAATGTTGAGTAACTATTGAAATTTTTAAGATACTCAAGTATCCGCACTAGAGAACGTGCTACCAAGCCCCTTTCCGGCCGAAGGGTTATAACAAGTGTTTGGAATGATTGTATTGATGCTAAATAATATTTTTTGTGATGAATGGTTTATTAAAAATTTGTATTTAAATATAGTATTCTTTTAATAGACTTGTTAATATTGATGAGCAGTTGTAGGTATAATACTATTGAGAAAAAAATAAAACCTTAATTTTGGCTGCTTCGAAGCTCTAACACCCTCGGCAGTTGCTATAATGGTCCGAAAAATTAGCAGATTATTGGGGAGAAAAGGGCATGTGCAAAATTTCGTTGCAGACTTTATATATCTTGTTCAGGCTACAAATATAATATTAATGTTTCATTGTAAAACTAACTGTTGTGTATTACATTAATTAATAAGCTTAAAAAACTTCAAAAAATTCAAAAAACAAGCGGTTTCCCACAATTTCAAAATATATGTTATAATGACTCGATCTGAACAACATAATGACTCAATCCGAAGATGGAGATTGCACTGTTGCCTTAGACAATAACCCATACAAAATTTCATGAAGATATCTCGTCAAATGGAAAAGCTTATTCGTCATCCTGATCATTTATGTACATATATATGTAACAAAGAACCGTTAGGTGAACAAAGCTATAATACTCTGCAGCAACATGTTCCAAGAGTATAATAATAGTAAATAGTAAAGAAACTAAGATGTAAAACTTTTTAAACTGCACTCTCAGAATAAGAGGCACTTCAGCTTACGAAGCGCCAGCGTTGATTCCTCTACAGTGTCATTCGCCTGTCGTTTACATTCAGCTTGCTTGGTGCTACAAAGCTTTGCTAGCTTTTAAACACAGCTTTGTTGTTGGCTTTGAGTAACTCGCTGACTAGTTGGATGACTGCTTGGTTGGCTGGTTGCTCGTTTGCTTGGTTAGGTAGTTAGGTGGATTGCCTTATGTTTTGTTGTGAACTTCCGCTTCGTTGACTTCACTTTGTATGGGAATTTGAATTTAAATGAAGTTTTCGCCCAAACCAGGGAGTTTATACTGCCCATGTATATACATACATACCATATGTATGTATACGTATTTGTATGTATGTATGTACTACGGTGTTTAAATAAGTTAAACCGCTGTTGGGTTGAACGTAAAGCGTGAAAAGCAACTAAGAATAAGGTTTCCGCCCGCATTATGTAATTTTCGTGATATCCAATTCCACTTTTATGCCTTCTCATGACAAAACGTATTTCAATCATTTTTATACCCTAAACAGTGTGTATTAAGTTTGCCACGAAGTTTGTAAAACCCAGAAGGAAACGTTGAAGACCCTATATAAAATATATTACTACAGTGTGACGTCTGTCTGTCTGTATATATGCGAACTAGCCTCTCAGTTTGTGAGATATCAATCTGTAATTTAGCACACATCCATTTCTCCCCAAAAAGCCGCTCATTCATCAAAACTGTTGATGTCGCACGACTATAGCTTATAGCTGTCATACAAACTGAACGTTCAAAATCTAGTTCTTGTATGGAAAACATTTTTAATTAACACGATATCTTCACGAAAGTTGGCATGCATTATTGTCCAACGAACCGGTATAATCTCCGAACAAATTGTTCGGATCCGCATATACATACACAGCTGCCAAACACACTGAACGATCAAAATCAAATTCTTGAATGGACACTTTTTTGGAGTTTTGATACTTATTTGTGAAGGGTATTATAGCTTCGGTGCAACCGATGTTAACGTCTTTTCTTGTTTCTCACTTATTTCGTGAGAAAAATATAAAAAAAATCGCAAATTAATTTTGTTCAAATTTAATTTATAACTCAACGACAAATTATTTTGTTTATTTCCATTCTGATACGCAAATATCGTAAACGTGTGATGAGTCAGAATCGCTGACGAATTCAGAGTCATTGTTGGAGCCAGGCTATTAAAAATAAGAGTCAGTTAGTCAGTCAGCGCCATATTTTAGTGCATCGCATTCAAGTGCGCGAGTACAATAAATTACATTCGCACGTACATCATGAAGTGTGAATTTAAGCTCGACGCTTGTCGGTACAACACATAAGTAGGTACATACAATCGTTCGAACAATTTATGTGTACATATACATATGTATGTGTATAAGTACACGCAGAACAGTTCATAAGTGTGGCAGTTAATTCAATTTAGGGCCGTTTTCTCAAAATCTGGTTAGCAACTATTTGTCAGTTAAGTGCTGGTAAACTTTACCGAAAGAAGGAGTCTTGGTTTGTTTTTAACCAGAACATGAAATGACAACTGGCAGCTGTAAAACTTATAGGCATAGACGGAGTTCAGACGGGGATTCTTTTGTCACTCAGTATCAATATTTATTAAGCATATTTGCATTCACATAAAATATGCATATGGTATCTTCGTTTTTCCTCGTCATCCCTTCGTTAACGAAAACCGCTTGGGGGGGCACAAAAAGTCTTCGTCTGAACATGCACATATGTACATGGCTTGTGACGTTCACACAATGCAAGATTTGTGAACTGTTTTCGTCACACATTCACAATAATAGAACTACAGTAGGTCAGCTAACCATAACTTGGTGAAAACGGTTCTGTCAGTTGAAGCTATCATCCATTTAAGTTACTAGCGGTTAAGGATTATATTAAACAGGTATTGAGAAAACGGCCCTTAGTCTGCAAATTGAACTCAAAGTCATGACATTGGAATGAATTGAGAACCAAAATTCATAGTTGTATAATTAAAATACAAAAATAGCATTTAAGAAATTAGCAAATTCGTTACAAGTGTGAATAAATGTAAACTTAATGCGTTCAACTGCTTTATTATAAAATATTCTACATAAATTTCATTCAGCAAATAGAAATTACAATATATGTAGACTTGCCTTTGAGAACATTAATGAAATTTTAGAGAAAATTATTTATGTATGGACTTTTTCCCTTAAGAGAGAAAAAATGATGATCAGTTAAAGAAACTTGAGAATATATTTATAAAATTTGTGCTCCATTCAGTGAACGAATACTTATTTAGTTGAAGGAGTGAGGTTAGATTTCTCTCCAAATATTTGGACACTATTTTTAAATTATTTAGCGAAAATCTACTATATTTCAAAATTAATAACAATCGCAATTTTTGTGTTCATTTTATTTGCAATAAAGTATTGATTCATCAACTCAGTATTCCATAATTAATCTTGAAAAATGCAATTCGATACACCGATATGAATGCATGCACACGCATAGACACATTTGCATCATTTAAATTTTCTATGGCCCTTCATTGTCATATTTTCGCTATAAACGCTGTTACGACAGCCACACACACACTAGTTTGCAATCTCAAACTTCTAAATATGGTGAAAACTAATTTGCATGCAAAAGCGATCGCCGCAAATTCAAGCACAGTAGCCACCATTGTTGTTTTTATTGCTATTTTGCGTTATTTTTTTTTTTGTTTCTTTTCTTATGGTTGTTGCTCAATTACTGTTGCGCTTCGCATTCATTTAAAATTTTAATTAGAAATTTGATCGAATCACTGTCTCTTTTTATATGAAACCGCACTTACATATGTAAATACACACTCACACATAGATATCCTAAAGCTACTGTGCAACGCAACATGAAAATGAGCTGTAATATCTTAACTTAATGACTTGAACACTGACAGGCGGCGAGTGGATTGCGGAATTTCGATTATATTCCTCTTGGGATCAAGTGATAAGTGATTGTAACTCAACCACTCTTGGTATATGGAAAATGAAGTGACAGAAATTAATCTTGCACGCAAATTAAACACAGACATGTTCTTAATTGAAATTTTTAATTGAGTTTACGTAAGAGGGATTTATACATATTATTATTTATAAAATTCCCATTTAAATTAAAAACCCATTCGATACAATTTTTTTTTCTAGATTGGCAAAACGATTTTGAATCACGATCACGGACTCGTTCGTTTAAAATGTTGCAGAAGTGTTTTGGGTAGTCTACCATATCACGAACAGAAGTATTTGATTGTCACAAAGCAATTAGTGAAGGTCTTGAACTCGTCGAAAACTTGCCTCATGCGAGTCTTCCATTCACCTCTGTTAATGCCGATAGTATTGAAAAAACTATAGAAACAGTGCTTTAAAAACTTCGGTTTTGATTGGCATCACAGAGATATCAGAGGATCTCAACATCTCTTATGGTTCGACTCAACACATTTTGGTTAAAGTTTTGGGTATGAAGCGTGTCAATGCTCGACTCGTACCAAAAGACTTGAATGCGCCATCACATTCTAGCATGAATATGACTGACTTTTGGCCAAATACGAAACGAGAGCAATCTGTTAGCCATCGTATTCGCCAAATTTTATTCTTTGTGGCTTTTTTTCTGGTTTCGAAACTGAAAAATCATTGACCAAATATATATTATATACATCCCTATACCTATTTACTTGAAGCATGGTTAGCATCTTTTAAAATCTGGCAACAATTTTGATTTCGCAATGCGTTATTTATTTTGAGGCATAAAAGGCAATGCAAACGATTTTGTCTAACATCTTTCTATGTTCACTTATTAACATCGACACGCCTATGCAGTGCTGCCAGCGATACAATTTTAGCGTTAATCGTCACTAGAGAAAACTTGATAAAGAAGAATTCGCACACGAATTATACCCATACATATATATAATACAAATAAATCATTATTACCCACTTGAAGATCACTTGCGGCAACAAATACTTAATGTGAAGCCAGTGTAACATTTCGAAAATCGAACGTAAAATGGGAAAAATGCCGGACGGGTGTAACAGAAAAATAAAACAGAAAGTTAAGAAAACACTAAATTAAAAAGTGTAAATAAATTAAAGCAAGAAATAAAAAGGCTGATCAAGTAAGCACGCACATAAACACAAATTTATGAATGTAAACAAACTGACAACACGTAAGGTAGCACCCAACGGACGAACATACACGCTGGAGTTTCGCAAGCAACCCACCTCAGCCTGATTACTTTACGCGAATGCCAATGAACGGTTGAGTGTACGGTTCGGCCATGTCGGGCGGTCTTTGCTGGTTTGTTGCTTGTAAGTTATTTGATTTGGCAATCAAATTACGCTGCTGTGCGTGGAGTAAATTGTAGGATAGGGAATTGTTGGGCGCTCATTCGCAATACCGCGTATGAATTGTTAACAAATATATTTATTTATTTTTGTTGTTTTTTTACGGCCACTGCTGTAATAGCCTATCATTTCGCTAAGTACTTGGTAAATACATGGAGCAGGCAATGGCGTTATAGCGGGGGTAGAGAGCAAGGACCGAGCGCTGATTTTAATATGGTATGCGAAAGACTTGAATACATAAGTGCCAATTCGTTACATAGCAAGCGCTCGTTTTTATTTTTAATTTTTTCTCAAATTTTAATTTACGAAATATTGATAAATCGCACGAATTCCAATATTTTTTACTTCAAATTCTCAAATGAGTTTTTAATTTCTTAACGCATACACTTGTTGCTTTTTGCTTTTTTTAAGCACGTTTGACCCCGTCGCGCCCGTAAAAATTAGTAACACCCGCATGATCTCAATAGGCTAGCAGATCAAATTACACTCTAAACAATTTTCTACACGAAAACGAAAAGTTTTCATTTCGCAATCCATCAACAGCGGCATTATGTACATGTATATACATACCATCAGATCTGACTCGACACATCTAAGCTAGGCGCGTAAACGGATCGATACATTTTTTTTCTAGATTAGTACAACTTTTTTTAAGTTCGTGGGAAGCTTGATCTACTTATGTTAATTAGTTAATAAAATGTACTGAAGCCATCCCAGCTGAGGCTTAAAACAAGTGTATGGAATATTGGATTAATTGTTGGCATGCTTGTATTGAGCCACAGGGGCATATTTTAAATTCGCGAAAATGTTTTTTTGGCAGTCCGGGTCAATTTTGATCCGATGTACATACATTTGTACATATATACAAGTATTTCAGTAGCTGACGGGACCTCCCACGTTTCAAATAAATGTAATATATGATCATATACCTATATCAAGTTTTCTCACAAAATATAAGTAGCTGCATCACCTTTAGTTTTTATTAATTTAAATAGTAAAAGTTAATTACAATCTACAATTGTTAAATCAAGTAAAAACAACAATAAAAGCAATTACATCATGCATGCGATAATTAGTCTTAATAACTTCATCCGTTCTTTGTGGTAGGTATTTGCTTAGCTTAGCGGTTATTCTTGTGGTTTTTGTCGTTGCAACTATATGTGGGCAAAGAACATTGAAAGTGGTATAATATGCAAGTAATCGCAACATTTCATTGGAATCGCATGCATCAGCTGAAGCGGACAACGGTACGGCCCTTTTTCAATTTCTCAGTCATTCCAACACACAACCAAATTCATTCATTTTACATAGTATTGTATTGTTTTTTTATTCCAACTTTTTGTTGCACTCAAAGTGAAACTGATTTTCCTCAGACAACTTTCTTGAAAAGTTTGCAAGCTGACGTTCGTGGTCATAAGGCAGTCGCTGTGGAGAAGCTAGGCGTATTTGGAAATGAAAAACCAATCTCATCTAGAGCAAGAAGAAAGTGCAAATATTGTTTGAACTTTATGAGTTGCCACGTTGCTGGGCTGCAACTTTTCACATCATCTTTCTTCTTGGCGGCATCAGCTTTTCCGCACATATTGTGTAAATACCTGTGGTTCCATGCCACTGGTAAGTACAGCTATGCATGTATGAGCATTTGTATGTATGCACTACAATATTTTAATTTAAAGGGCAACAACAACATCACAGCGAAAGCAAATGTTGCCATTGTTGCACACATACTGATAAATGTATACAGAAATGTTGTGGTAATATATTTAGGAACACCAGCAAATACTTCCGAGATGTAATAATTATTTTACATACATTTTTTTAAAATCTTTACATCATTAATTGAAACTTGCATTCGATTTATAATAAAACTTTTTTTTTTCAAAATTTGACCCGGCAGCATGCTTTATAAGTAATAATTTAATAAAAAAAAGAAGAAAAAAGAAGAAAAAACCATTTCTTATAGCATAAAAGGGTATAAAAATATATTTACATATTTCGATTTTGATCGATCAGTTTGTATAGCAGATATATTCTATGGTATAGTGGTTCGATATCGGTGGTTCCGACAAATGAGCACCATCTTGGGGAGAAAAGGACGTGTGCAAAATTTCCGATTTATATTTCAAAAACTGAGGCACTAGTTTGCATATATATAGACTGATCGATTATATATTACTTTCTGAGGTCTCTGACGCGTCTTTCAGGATATTACAAACTTCGTGGCAAACTTAATATACCCTGTGTTCGAATATCCGCAAATATATGACAACCACTGTATATATAAGAGCGCTATTGTTTGTTGTGTTGCTTGTGTTTCGTGTTGTTACATTTGCTGTCAAAGGTTCTCACGTTCTCGTATGTTGTGTTGCAAAAAATGTTTTCGCTCACTACTCTTCTTCCGGTAGATATGCAACGGTGTGCAACGGTGCTCGGCTTGGCGGCAGAATGTTTTGCTAACGAAAGCCGTTAAACTTATGCATGTTTGTTGTTGTTGCTTTTGCTTTTGCGTTGCAAATAAGTAAATGTAATACAAAAAGTACATATTAATTGTATTATATGCTATTTTTGCTCTTTCTTCCTTATTTCGATTTAATGCAGATTCCGCTTGCGGTGCATAAATTTGACATGAAATGAATGAATTAATTTTGCTTTTATTTTTACGAATTTTACACAACTCATTATAGCTGTCTGCTGGTGTATGAATAAGGGTTTCCACATAATTAATTTTTTTTGTTACAGATACATATGTACATATATGAGTTATAATATTAAATTTAGTACTGAACGCGACAGCGTTGTAATGTGTAAGTTCCGTGAGACTCGAAAACGTGTAAAGGGTGAATAATTTGCGCTAATTGTAAGCAAGCAATAATGAGAAAAAGTGGCAACTTCCCAATAAGTTTATATGCCAAATAAGTACTAACATACCTACATACATATGCACTTGCAATAGAAAGCACAACAAGCAGTGATCGTAATAGCTTTCCAAAAATCGCTTACAATTATCAGAAATAGGAATCACGTATTGCAGTCTTTTCCAAAATTCGATGGGAAAAAATAAAGTCTGTAAGGTCCTATAAGTCTATCATGGTTCATTGGGTAGATGCATATAATTTCAACGATATTTCGACTCTATCTCATACATACGGTATAGAAAAGGGCCAAATATTTTATTTTAGGCAAGCATAAAATAACATGGTAAATTCTTTAACTATATCATATTAAACCGACTATTGACTATAATGTCAATGTATATAAAAGTCAAATTTATAATGGGTTAAATGCACAAGAAAAAAAAATATTGTAAACAAATGTCAAACGAAAGTAAAAGTTTTTCGACTGTCCTCATTTTAGCTCCAGAAACCTTTCTAGTTATTCCAATAATTTGGTTAATTACACATACATTTCTTAGATTTTACATTTCACTGAATTGCTTACCTGTAAAGAAA
The DNA here is from genome assembly GCF_042242935.1 of Bactrocera oleae. Taxonomy (NCBI): domain Eukaryota; kingdom Metazoa; phylum Arthropoda; class Insecta; order Diptera; family Tephritidae; genus Bactrocera; species Bactrocera oleae. The sequence continues at coordinate 20,796,021 of NC_091536.1, read as the reverse complement.
AGCAAATAAAAAGAAAATTTAATTAGTAACGTTTGAAAATTTTACTAACTAACATTATAATTCACATTTAATTATATGTATGAGCAATAACAATGTGCCGTGATATTGTGGCATCTTTAGCTAATGGCGAGTGTCAAGTAGATCGTGGTTTACAATTTGGTGAAGGAATATGTTTGCTTTTCATCGATCTACGAAGACAAATTTTCATCAAAACAATTCGAGCTTTTCAAGTACATCAGTACTTACAAAACGTTTTCGAGGTGACTATAAAGGTCAAATGAAACGGTTACCTATGTGGAATATTTTTGGAAAATTCTAAAACCGCAATTTGAAGCACACGAACATTTCGACGAATTGTAAAAAATAAAAATGATGGGTTTTGATTTAAAAGTTCTGAGGAGTGTTTACAAAACTACAAACTCAAAATTTCCTTATATCATGGCATATAAGCATTTAATTCCTACGTTCTATGAAGCAGAATTTGAACTCTAATCGTTAGTGATCCATAGCCTTTAGATTAAGTATTTAAATAAATGTTTAAATTTGAAGGTATTTTTCGTGGTTTATTCTGGCTTTTTATTTTTAAACATACTTAAGTACATATTGTACTCGTATACTATATATTTATGCATAATAATTACAACAGAATTAGAATTTAGTCAGGAGGTGGCACATAACAATTGACGATTCGCACTATTCCACAACTAAGTCAAGTCAAATCAGCGACAGATCAAAGTAAGAATCAGAACGCTTAATATATGCATATGTACATATACTTGTATGCATGTATATAAATATATGATATGCGATATGGCGGTGGTAATTGAAGAAGTCACTAGTCATAACTGGGTAAACAACTAAGTCATTATAAAGTAGGAGGGAGGTGATTGGCTTCTCTTGCAACAGTAACAGTAACTCTAGAAATATAAACTGTATCATGTATGTATCGGTATTGTCAATGCTATATATATATATTTCTGGTAACTGCCGAATGGCAACAGTGCTGCAGTAAATAAAGCAACAACAACTAAGTCGCTGATATCGATGATGAAGCCATCAAACCAACAAAGCCAATGAACTGCAAATAATAACGAAACAATGCGCACACACATACATATGTAGATGTGCATAGAACTGCATGCGAGTAAATGTTACAGAGACATAGTATCACTTGTGGTGACGTATGCGTGTAGAAAAAAAGTAAGTTTTGCATTGCGTAAAATTTTATATGACAATTATTGTGGCATGCGAGTCAACTGTTGCCACTTGTGTGCCGCTTTGTTGTTTTTCCTCTTTTGTTCATTGCAAGAGTGTGTCAAACGATGCAAATGGACGCAAAAACTGTCACATATATCAGTAATAAAAGCATAAATATGTAGATGGAAAAATCACCTAGTTGTATACATTAATATTACGTTTGTTGATGTTGGTTTGCAAGTAGCGATGATGCTTTCGGATGTATAATAATAGCTGCTGGTTGGTGGAGTCCACTGGCTGCATCTATGGAGCGGTGAGAGTATAAGGCTGCTGACACAGTGTGGGTTGCAAATGATGCAATATGCAGGCATTTTCTCAAAGTAGTTATTGACATAATTAATCTTGATATAAACTATGATAACAGATCAAATAACGAATCGAAACTTCTGCAGACAACTGGTCTACCAGTTATGTTCTATAGTATTATTAGAAGCAGACCTTAAAGAAATAGATGGAGCTTTCAGAACATTACATTTTGATTTAAAGCTAATATAAGAAGTAGTTCTACAGTCAGGCAAGTATTGGATTAAAACATTTTTCAAATCAAGCGCACAATGATGCTTTTCTGTATTTTTAACTTTGAAATTTTTAGGTTATGTATGCGTTATTTGTGGTTCTAATAATTGTTCCATTTGGATATTATTCAGTTCCTAAATAAACATAATTTCGTCTTAGATACAAAATTTTTTAAGCGAAGAAATTTTATTTCAACTAAATAATATCCAAAAATAAGCAAAATCTTTTACTTCGAAATGTATTTTGATTTAAAAATGAGAAGAAAAGAGATTTTAAGAAAAAACATTATTTTTTTTTTTATATATTTTATAATTTAATAATATTTTCATAGCGGTGAGTCTTCCTTAATGAACTCACAAGCGGCAAAAGTAATTGCTTTTTGCTTATGAATAATTATAGTATGGTATTGTACAAATGTATTTGCGTGCGTTATGCCACAATAATTAGCAGCAGTTGTATAAACCATTTGCCTGGCGGCAAAGTTAACATTAATAGCCAGATCACTGATGGTAAGTATGATAGAAAGAGTAACGTGTGTGGTGGCATTTCATAACACCGTACATATTTCACTGACATGGAGTTGCGTTGCATTTTTAAGACATACATACATATGTAATATGGTTTGGTTTAAATAAGTTAAAATGTAACTAATTAAAAGCAGTTAAAATTAAACTAATTAAAAACAGTTATATATCACAAGTTCTATTACGAAATATTTCACCTCTATATGTCAGCGTGTCGGGTAATCTAGAATTTTCCCAAACAACCGGTATTAAGAATTTCCGAAGAGAAAAGTATTATATAGGCTTGAGGGCTATGCTTGAAATTGAATATTGTTTACGGCACATTTGTTGTCATATTTTGTCAATACAAAAACGAGCTTCCGAGTGGAAAGCTGAAATGTAATTCGATGAAATCGACTCTCTTGCTTCAGAGATTAATTTTTGACATTAAAATCTAGAGATTAATTCTTAGAGTAACAATATTATCACTGAAGTATTGAAAGTGTCTTTTTAAAAAATTTGAAAGTCAGATCGAAACTAACTTTGGCATAAAGTCTAACAAAAATTTAAGAACGAAAAACAAGCGAGATAACCTACTTTAACAAACACCTGGAACACCAACCACTGTCATCATTGATCGTGGTCTTTATAAATGCTCGGCAGTTGGCGTTGGTCAATACGTTACTGACAAAACGTCTGTCAGTTCGAGAAATAACCTTTAAAGGCCAACACAAAAATAACATATTGAAATAATTAAATATACTAACCAAACCAATCATCGTTTAAAGACACCGTTATTTGGCTAAAAGCATCAGCTGATGTCTTATTATATTCTGCAATCTCCAGACGATCGTTGATGGCCGCCAATGAAAAACGACGCCTAAACGGCTCTGACTGCTGCTGTTGCGCACATCCACCATCCACTATATCGGCGGTGATTTGACAACCATCTACTAGATCACTATTCGCGGCACTGCGATAAAATTTACGCGCTGCACGTAGGAAATTAAAGAGGCGTGTTGTATCGGCAGAAGATACGCTACCGTTGGGCGATACACGTTTTGTTGACACACATTTCACAAGCGCGCTCGGCTTAGAGTTGGTATTGGAATTCAGCGACGTATTGCAGTCTGACATAGAACTTGGAGAAGAACTCACTTTGGTAGTAAACACGCTACAGTTAGCGCTTTTATTTTTTTGATTGAATTTTTGTTTGTTGTCACTTTGTCTTTCTACGGCTTTCACTGGAGTGTCACCACCACCGTTACCGTTAACATCAGTGTCTTCATTATAGTTATTATTTATTGGTGGTTTGTTGGCGCTGTAATAAAAATTTGTGTGTGCCTTTTCGCAGGCGGCAAACGCAAGTGCTGTGTCACCGTTGCTGTTTATATTACTCTTTTGGTTGCCACTTTTGTCGCCGTCCGACTGCTGTTCATTGCTTTCTCGTCGTACCGCCACCACTTTGGCCACACCTGCCGTCGTCGCTACTGTAGTCGACGGGGACGCGTTTCGAAACTCCTTATGCGGCGTAATATTACTGGCGCTCCGTGTTAACGTCGCATGTTCAGCGGTGTGTGCGCGCCGCTTCTGTGCGCTATTAGTATGCTCACAACTGCCAGCGCTGCCTTTACCACGATTGCTGCCGATGAGAGCCTGCTTACACCAATAAATGTTGCTGTTGCCAGTGCCGCTATAATAATAGCGACGACGGCAATCTACCGCTTTGCTGTGCGGTATCGACGTAACAGCTGTAGGCGTTATGAATTTGAATGAATCGCGTGGACTGGCGGAATTACTGCGCCGCTGACGTCGTTGGCGCTGCGTTGCGTTCGAGTTGCATGATGAATGCGAAGAGGATGAGGATGTGTTGGAGGAATAGGAGTTAAATGTAGTGTTGTTGTTTATATTTTTACAGCTGCTAATTGTGGCCGATATGAGTGCGACTTTTGGTGAGCTTGTGTGTCTGAAACTCTGCCCCAATGTGTGTTCACACTCGTTGGAACTAGTGTCCGAGTTGCTTGGATCGTCGCTACATATGGCGAATGACGTTGCGGTCGTTGTTGTTGATGGCGATGTTTGAGACGTGGGCAAATGTTGCGCAATATTATTTGTATGCGTACGATGATGCGCAACAGGGTTGTCAGACGCTGTAGGCGTAAGATACGAATTGGATTGTATGAATACACCGTCACAAGTGATTTTTATTGTTGTCACCATGTTTTAAACCGCATAATTAAGAAAGTTAGCGAAAAAATGCAAATTATCTGAAGTGCAGATCTTTTATATATTTTATAGTAAACAAATTAAATACATTTCAACATTTTTTCAAAACGATTTTTATAAGCGAAGTTTGCAAAATTTTTAAATTATTTCTAATTTTAAAATTTTTAAGTCGCACCCTAATGAAACCCCATTTTTGCGCTTCACTTCATATGTGTATGTCAATAATATTATTGCTGTCAATTAAACTCTTTATATCTGTCACATTTTCGTTTTTGATTAGCCGCACAATATAAGTCTTAAGAGGCAAACTCTACAACAATTGCAAAACAAAATATTAGCAGCAATTCACTAAATTAAGGTCAACAGCCGATTGTAGGCGGAAACCGTAAACCGAATGGACTGCTACAATTCTGACAGCGGAAAATTGTCAAAAAAAATGCACCGTTAAATACGAAATGTTATGCTCTGGCATTATTGTTTATTATTATTATTATTACTTCTGTTTTTTTATCTTCTTTTATATTAATATTTTCAACTTCAAAGCACATACTTCAATTTACAATTTCATTTATAAATTTATATGTTTTTTTTTTTTTGACATATGCCTTCGATTTGTTACTGCGACATTCTGTGTAAATTGTGCTAAGAATACGAACTAAAAATAAAACACCTAGACGGTTTTTTAAGTCTATTTTTAGTAAACTTTCAATTCTCTTGATGTACAGTTACTCCAAAAATAGCTCCGGGAAGGATAAAATATTATATTTCAGATACTTAGAACCAGAAATATGCATTCTCTCGATCAAGGGGAAAATTATTAAAAAAAATATTCGGGGTGTTTTTATAGGAATCGCCCTCTCGTAGAAACGTTTAGAATTACATCCGTTATATACACAACATTTATTGATATATACATGTCGGAAGCAGTGTTTAACAAAAGTAATTGGGTATTACATGAACCTACTGTCAGTTGACATCTATAATTTACCCTTAAACCTGATCGGAGTACCGCTAGTATAACAACAACCATCTGTTGTAATTTTAACTCAGCTAAACAAACCGTATTTTAAGTATAAAATTAGTATTTAAACAACTGCAACGCTTACTTATACTCGACTATAACTACATATAGGTTTGTGAGTTATCAAAGAATGTGAAGCTAATATGTACCAAAGCATACTTTTTACTATAAGAAAAATACTTTCTCGCCGAGAAAAAAATCATTAATGTATCGAACTGTCCTCGTAACAATTTCAAAAAACGAGCAGAAAAGGCTTCAATTAACGTAAATAAAGAGATTTTTAACCGCAAATAGCCATTCAAGCCAAAGCATAAAGCGACCGTAAAATAAAAGCCATTACAATGCATTTAATTGAGGTATTAACGAAATACATACTCCTACATACACACACTCAGAACTCCCACACATGGTCAGCAAAAATTTTCTTACAACAGAGCACAGCTACATTTATAGTGCGCCAATTAGTGACAATTCTATTCCTACGCCACTTCCACTTCTATTTTCATTATTTGCAGTGATTTTGCAAAAATGAAAATAAAATAAGAACTGAAACGTCAAATTCAATTTCTATATACTTGTAACTCAAATAGAATCATACAGAAACATGATGGCAAGCATAGAGAAATCTACGAATTTTACAATGGTACGACAAATGAACCAAATCGTCGAATAAAAAGGTTTACTATGAAAACGAATTGTACCACATACGCCCTGGCGTACATACGCTAGAGCAAGTGCATATGCAGGTATTTATGTATGTGTGTATATAGTAAATAGTAATAGTATATATACGACTTTTTTTCAATAAAGGCGCTGGCACTGAATAAAGGCATGAACTAATTTATTTTTGCTTTCTGTACACATACACACATCCATATGTATTTATACAAATACCCATGAAGATTGCATAGTTTAATATAACATAAAACCCCAATTCAAAATCTCATGAAATATAGTAAAAGTAAAGGAAATCAAGCAAAGCAAACAACATTTACAGCAAAGTGGAGCGTAGTAAGCGCATACATATTGTACATAAATATGTCTGTATATAGCGAGTACATTATATGAAGTAAATAGTATAAATAATCCTTTTATTCAAACGAAAAATGAACAGTGAAGTACAATCGCTGACGAATGAAAAAATATATATTTTCGAAAATATGAGCGTTTAAAATTAAATTTTATACTCAGAAAAATAATACTTTATTAGTAATATTTTCGACGAATCTGTTTATTTGAGATCTGAGTCCTATGTCTGTTATTACAACGAAGACGTTTTCTTATTCCCTACGATCTTTATTCGTCTATTTATATTTTTCGAAAGTATAAGCGTTTCAAAATGAAACTTTTCTACACGCTAAAATAATATTTTGGTGGAAATATTCTCGAGGAATTATTATTTATTAACAACAGACTTTTATGTCTTACATGGAAAAAAATACTTTTTTATTATCTATGAATTTAATCCTTAAATAATATCGCTAAAAATGAATCTCGAAGCAATTTCTTTTCACTTCTCAACTATTTTCTGTTACTGTATGTAAATAAAATGTGTGAGCGAAATTTGAAATTCTCTTTTAATTACAGAGATTTCGTCGAACGTTGGAATACAAGCAATTCGTTCAAACAGGTATATATAAAAAAATTAACTACAAACGCATACTCGTACATACAAGTGAAGTAAGTCTGCCTGTCAATTACTATGCGAGTTTTCGCCTATTCAAGTCATCCAACGAGCCACCCATCCAAAGCTTTCGTCTTTTTGGTATTCATGTGATCATGCGCAATTGTTATAAAGCATACACACACGTATACATAAATATATACACATTGTACATACTATAATATTATTCATTCAAATTACGCTTCAAAATAGTATTGTATTACTAGTGTTAGGACGTTACCCACCCAAGTCTGGGTTGACTTTCATGCCGGAGCGTTTTGGAACAACTAATATGGTAAAATACACATGTTGTATATATGTATATATGTATGTGTATATAAAATGTTTGTAACCACACATATGATATGTACATGTATATATATAATTGTATTACAATTGAAAATTCAGGTGCAGTACGTGTTGGATTTGGATATTTTCCGTTTTTCTAGGTTGGGAAAACACGATTCTATCGACGTTGTAAATTGTATAAAGAGTATAATTAAAAATGAGAACATTGTCACTAGCGTAGTATGTTAAAGAGTGCTTTATATAAGTTTATATAACCATATGTAGATATACTCTAAGCATACACACAAGTACATATGTATATGAATTTGTATTTTATACGATGCGTGCATTTTTTGGCACGGAAGTCAATGGGAATCGGGCTTGTCTTCAAATTCAATGGAAACGTCACAAGCAAACTAAGTCAGTTTGTGGGAAATTCTTCTGCAAAACGAATGTTATAAATTAATTAAGATTAGCATTAATTAAAAATATTTGATTACACAGGGAACTTTGGTCATGAATTATTAAAAAACATGTGCTTTCTAATTTAGCACTTAATAAAGTGAACTAGCTAGGTGTTTTTGTGTTCTTACAGCCCTAGCTGTTTTGAAAATGTTTACCACATTTAACCTCTTTTTAAAAAAGCATGTTTGGAAGGAAAAATGTCGTGGAACTTTAAAACTGATCTGATTTTATGGCTTTATATCATACACACTGCCGTTGTTATTGTTGTTTATAATGAAGTTTCAAAACTTTCTGCATTGAAAAGCCGCAGTGAGAAAACTATTTTTGCAAGATTAAGTGTTAATATACTCTGTGAGAAGATAAGGTAAGTGAGTTTACCCATTTAAAAGTGTTGATTACAAGAAATGAAAATATGCATTCCAAAACTATTTGTTTTCCAAGAAATTCATGGACGGATATAACGGTAGGTGTAATGTTGACACTAATCAGAAACACAAGTTTGCCAACTGTAAATATTTATGCAAGAGTGCGTGCCTAAAGGAAAATCAAAACTAACATACTTGTACATATGTATAAATTCAAACACAAAGCACTAAGGTATGCGTAGATGAGAGAAAAGTGTAAAAGTTTGCATGTGCAAATTGAACATGGCCAAATATATGAGTGTTTACTAAATGTATATAGATGTAAATGTATAGATACATATGTATATGTTCGTATATACAATTAAAAGAATAAGTGAACAACGCAGATAAAAAACTATGAACAGTTATAATAGACCGGTAAAGTGAAAATTTATACTCCAAACCAATGCATATTAAAAGCTACTAAGCTATGATTAATTACCTTTATGTAATTATGAACAACTATACATCTTTTTTTAAGTGATGTTTAGGCGAAAATAGTCAAATATCAGTTGCATTAAACATCTGTCGAATAAAATAAACATATTTTTTTTTATCCCAAAACATTCATTGGTGCTTCATTTGTATACTGGAAAGTGAGAGAATCAGATGGAATTAAAAATTGTGTTATATGGGAAGAAAGGCGTGGTAGTGGTTCCATTTTAGCACTGTAAAAAAGGATTGTCAGGATAATATTATGTGCCAAATTTGGTTGAAATTTGTAGAGTATGTCCTGAGGTTTTCACCTAAATATGTTCAATTTTGATACCGAGATTATGAGCTTTTTTGTGTCATCTCGGATGTAAAATTTAGTCTAGTTGATACCTTTATTTATTGAGTTTTCACACTTTTAGTAGTGTTCAACATAACCTTAATACGATCCGTTCAAATTTAATCCAAACTGGCCCATATAAACTGCGCGCGCAAAACGAACAAAAAACGAGAACCAATAGAAGTTTTTTTCCTAGATAGATCCTACATCGGGAGCAAACAGCTTCCAAAAACACACTAATTTACATATGGAGATCAAACTTCGCACAAACATAAAAGAGGTTGTACTAATCTGTATTGATCTTGAGTATATGTATGGTATATACATTTGTACTTATTTAAGGGATACTTATCCGAATAAGGATATTAATGTTGGAAAAAAACGTAATCTTCGATTGTCTGTGTATATGCGACATAATATGGAACGCCCACTTTGTGCAACGTGGAAATATTGCATAAGCAGCACAAGAAATTGTCAGCTTCAGCATTCAGTTCCGGTGCGTTGTTAATTTTTTACAATTATTTTTCAGCAGAAGTGAGAAAATATTATATTTTTAACAACTTTAACAAATGCATGACAAGAAACAATTATTTAAAATTTATTTCGACACACAACGAATGAACAAACAAGGTAGACGGACTTTAAACCTATTAAATAACAAGGAAAGAAACAAACCAAAAGAGAAAAACAGAGGGAAAAAGTCGAATACGAAACGAAAAAAAAATTTAAAAAAATAAATAAACAAGCAGAGATAATTAATCAAAAGTGAATAACCAGAAAGGCATAAAAGTGACCAGAAGGTGGAGATTATTAAATAGCACGAGTTAGCACAAATTTAGCATGCGAAAAAAACAGATGTCTACAAAGAGCGTTGGGGTGTGAAATGGACAGACATGTTGAGATCGTGAAAAAATAACAACAGTGATGTGAAAACGTAAAAAATACAACAACAAATAGACAGCGTGAAGTTCGAGTAGCGGAAAAGCAAAAAGCAAAAAAAAGAACGACTGGTTAGTTGCAGCTAGAGGATACGTGCAGCCTACACTATATTTCATTAAGCAAAAGGTAGTATGCATGTGTGACGTTTGCGCAGGCGCATTCGTTCGTTACTGATTTTCTCTTATTTCATTTCGATTTGTTTTCTTGTTTTGCCGGCTGGAACAGTCTTTTGTTTTGACGAACGCCTGGCCGTCAGCTGACCAGTCCGCTGGAACAGTGAAAGTATTTTTGCAGATACGCCAAAATTAAATTTACGTATATACATATGTTAAAAAATTAACTTTTTAAAAAAATATTTTATATACATATATACAGAAGATTTAAAAATGTTTTAAATGAAATCTTGCAATATGCAAAACAAGCGTATGATTCGGAGGTTATCGTATTCGTTACCGCTACAGTCGAGTGAAAACAACAGGACTCGGATTTATATCCCGACGAAAACTGTTATCTTCGCATTATTCGTCAAAAGCTTTCACATGAGACCCTTTACTTTCTGACAAAAAAAATAACTTTATAGGTCAATAAATGTAAATAACTTTATAGCTCATTTATGCGAAATACATGCTTTATAGAAGTGTCTAACACGGTGAATATATACCGGCCCCGTCAGCGTTGTCACGCCAATCGTTTGCAATTGTTTTAGTGCTTAATACATAATAGCTACAATGCATCGGTTCTATGGCTTTAAAGCCGGTAGCAATGCATTAAATTTTAGTGGAAGTTGCACTGAGGAAACTATTTTACGAAATCTACTTTTCGATACCGGCCCATTGTAAAGAGCAGTGAGAATGAGTTAAGTAAAGATTAAGGACCGAAGCACAAAGGAGAAAATTACCTTCCCAAGTATTTTTTAGAAGATTATAGCTAGCATTCCACATAACCGTTCAAAGACAATCAGATTAATTATACCGCCAGGTATATCCTTACTTTTAAATCTTCCAGTCCATCGTCGACCTTTTGGTACATCTTCTTTTTTTTTTTTGAAGAAAAATCGGAACTACTCCCTAAAATTTTTTTCGTCATAAAAACTTTCCAAGTGTAAGTATACTTGACTTACATGACAAAGGCGGCGGAAAGTGTGCTAAATGTTTATGATATGCACAAAAATATGCTATTCATTTCATTTAACGAGCCAATCTCTGTTGTTATATGTATTGATAGTTTTTCCGCGTTATTAGATATGTGATAAGATAATTGCAAGCTATATGTATGACAGATAAGTTCGACAGAAAAAATCGAAAGCAATGGCACAAATTAAAGATGACACGCACATCGAAAACAAACGCAACCAACTAACCAAACGGCAATTGCGGCAAATGGCAGAGTCACAACGAAAAGCACACTGTATACGATCATTAGCAGCAAACATTCAAACAAAAAGTGTTTAGAGTAATAAAAACATATTTAAAACGCTTTGCGCATAGTTGGCGCTGCAAATTGTATATTAAACTGTTGGTGGTGGCGCCACCAACAAAAGCCTACATTTATAATCACTAGATACACACATGTGTGAATGTATGTAAATATTTAATTGAAAAACAAAAAGCAGTGCGGGAACGTAGCTGAAAGCCTATGACCGCTGAGGCAAAACGCAAAATTTCTTTAACTCCCCTCTACCGATTGTTGCTTTGGCAAAGTGAAAAAATCAGAAAAAAAAAATTAAAAAAAAAAAAAAAAATTATTGAATACTAGAAAACGCACAACGCAGTAATATCGACGTTGAAGGCATGCCAAAGTCCACAATGATTGTTAGACTTTCACTTGCCGCTAAAAATGGCGGGGTGCAACGAGTGATGCATTGAAACACAGCGCGCTTACGCCAATGGCTGCAAAGGATTTCATTCGCATTTCTTTGTTTTTGTAATTAATATTAACAATTTTTGTTTTCAGTTTTTTCTTTAGAAAAGCAACAAATTTGTCAAGAGTTAGCTGTAATTGCAAGCGCAACGTGACGTACAACTGTGGCAGTGGCCACAAGAAAGTTGCAACAAGAAAAGTTGAGAGGTGAGTTGCAAAAATAGTTGTACAAAGCTTGAAGCGCGGAAACGGTGAAGAGTGCGCCCAAAGGGGAGGTGTATAACTGGAAAAGTGGTTAGGCACCAGGCAACAGCTGGTGAAAACTCGTTTCTTCGTTGTTGTTTGTAGAAAACTATACATTAACGCAAAAAGAACACGCCACAAGTATGAGTATGACTAATACAAGCGTGGTAAGACTGTAACGGCAACTTGAAAATAAGTTTAATAAATAATGGAATATACAAACATATGTATATATGTGGCGACTATAACATACCATATGGAGCAAATATAAGGAAGAAGGAAATAATGTTAAATAGTATCGGAATATTTTTTTTTTACATATATATACATAAATATTATTTTTTGAGGTTTTCAAGTTTAAAAAAATTCGATTCGAAAAATAATTATTTAAAATATTAGTATCAGCCTTTGAAAACAGCACATTAAGATCCGCCTGAATTTTTTATAACAATGCTTCAACGATAGATTTATGTGATTTGCTCAAATAAAAACTTTATCTGTATGGGCCAAATAGCAAAAGATTTCAGAATTATAATATGTTCTCTTGCTGCTCATCCAGTTTCAATGCATTTTAATATAAGTTGAGCCTTTTAGCTCAACTTCATTGCGACGATTGCTTCAATTTTTTTATATATTGAAATGGTATAAACTAAGCCTTAGCCACAAAACCAACTCTAATTATAAAGTCAAACGATTAATAATGAGTTGAACTCGAATATATGTACACTCGTCAGAAAAATTCTGCGTAAACGCTAATATATTATTTTCTTTTGTTAAAAAATAACTTTTATATACTGAGTTTTAGAGCATAATCATATTAAGTGTTTTATTACAAGTCTATTGCATAATCCCATAGCATTTAAAGCAATAAAAATCTAACACCATAGATTTATAGATAAATTTACAAAAAATTGTAATTTGGCAGCGCAGAAAAAGTCTGTGTACAAGTAGTAAAATGTCTCTTGCCTAAAAGAGCAGAAATAAGCTCTTATTAAAGGGAAATAGTGGTTAAACTTTTCGAAGAAGGAAAACCATACCCTGAAATCAGTCGAATTGTTGGAAGAAAAAATTCTTTCATACAAAGAGTAATAAAAAAATTACAAACATACCGGCGTTTTTGTATCTCGGCTTGTGAAACTCGTAACGCTTTGCAAAATGTGAAGCAAAATCTTCGATTTACTGCATTCAAAATCGAACAAAATGTTAAGAAAAATTTTAAAAAATAAAATTAAAAAAAAAAGAGTTTTTGTCAAGTCACACACAAGAACTCATTCATATCGCTAGTCAAAAGGTAAGTGCATAAAGTTGTCGCGAAAGAGCACTTAAATAAGCACCGGGAGTTTTGGCAGAAAGTTAGTTTTTCCGATGAGAGCATGTTTTTCGTCTTTGGAATCAAGGGACGTAAGATTTTATGGCACTCAATAAGGAAATCTTGATGCATACCGTGAAAAGCGATGGTGAAGAAGAAATGTTATGGGGTGCATAACGCTAGTAACTGTGTGGGCCAAATGGAATTTTGTAGAGTCCACCATGGTTAAATATGCATACCTTAATATGTTAAAAACAAATATGAGCGATAGAATTTGGTCTTGGAAGTGACTACTATCTTCTACAGTATAACGATCCGAAGCATACAGCAGACTTAGCTAAGCTTTAGTTACTCTACAACGATCCAAAGCAGCTTCAAACATCAGCCGAATCATCAGGTTTTAATATGAGAAATGGGCTCACATTCCTTCGGCAGAAACCTCGAAGCTTGTATATTCCATGCCAACACTATTAGCGGAAGTTTTAAAAAGTTGAGGATGTCCGCCTTCCTATTAAATTTTAAGAAGAATTCGTAACTTTATTTGACTTATGTACCTTGTACGCAGACTTTTTCTAATGGATTTTTTATTCGTCCGTATGTTTTGTTTTGTTTATATGTTACTACCGGCTGTTTAATCACTTTTATTTTCATAAAACTATATATACATAGATACATACATATAAAGAAAGAAGAATTGCCTACATTTTAAGATTTTCTGGGACAACTTAAATCTAATAACGAATATCTTAAAATGAAATAAAAAGAACGCAGCTATATTTCTAGTCCGGAAAGGACGCTATTATGATGACATTTTATATAGAACAGGCAAAAATAAGATTACCTTTGCAAATATCAAATAAATTGGTTTATATAAAAAGTATATAAAGTTTTTTTTCCCAACAATTTATTTTTGTACGCAGACTTTTTCTGCCTAGTGCATGCACATTTATTAATAAAAAAAAACCAAGTGTAAGGTAAAAAAAACCTTTACCCCACAAACAATTACTCGGCGACATCCCCTACTCCGGCCTCTACTCTAGTGAGTAAAATAATCATTGGTCAAGTTGAGACTATTCCGTTTGTATTTGTTATAGATAAACGAATTTGATTTTATATGGTATAACATCTATAAATTTTAAAACTCTACACAGCGCGTATTCTTAACACAACTTGTAAAAAATAGAGTCAAAATTTTCGTAATACTTTTCGGTTTTGCAAATATGACTAACTTCACACATTTCTTCTACACATATTTTCGCGTGCAACATACAACCATCTCCAAATCGGTTTATTTAAGGCGCATTTTAGTTTAAATTTTTACACATTTTTTAGCACTTAACGCCAATAAAACCGCAATTAAAGTACTCATACAATTAGTTTGAGTGCATCGCTTCAGTTGTTAGCGGTAATTTCGTTCCGTTTGCGAATGCAACACTATCGCGACGCGCACGAGCTTCAAAATCGACTGAGACTTAAACAGCAACCGAAATAAGCAAGCAACCAACCAAATAGCTAGCCAAGGCGTCCAGTACGGCAGCGCACCTTTCGAGTTAGCAAGCAAAGTCTTGCTAAGCCACCAGCAAAACAACCGGTCGGGTGGTACTCTCGAATGCCGCTAAATGACCGACCAACCTACCGATCGATCAGTCGCACCGCATACATGCAGAGCGGCCGATCAAACTACCGGCAGAGCATTTGACCGATCAGCTCAGACGAGTGACTCAAATCTTACCTTTTTACGTGCAGCCATCTCGAAACTCGAACTCAACAACGCGAGTCAGGCAAGCGATCGCTACCTACAGTAAACTATAAATGGAAATGGAAGTAAAGTAGAGTAAAATGTTTACTTTTTGAAAAGCAATTACAGCAAAACAACACAAATGCGCTCTTGCGCTCTGTGCTCCACAATGAGTAATGCTTATTTGGCTTGACTGTGCTCGCTTACATTTTATTTGTCGACCATTACAGTGACTTGGCTCTTTGAGTGTGCGGCGCCCTGAAGTATGTGTGGAGGCAGACCGTCGGCGGTGTCGTTAAGGATGGCTGAGTCGGCGAAGATGCGCTGATACAAGTGCAAAGCTCGTGCTGTATTTCAGTTAATGAGTAATCTTACATCTCAGGGTTGTGGCAAAGAGCTCAGTAAATGACGGTAAGCAGCTGAGCGAGGTGTGATAATTTTATTGTGAGAGCATTGTTGTGCTGGAGTTTTAATGTTTCTATTTCCCCCGTCCTTTTCAATTTTCGTTTATATATCTTTGATTTAATATCAGCTTGCTGCAACTGGTTGACAAACAACTCGAGTTTTCCATCATTTTAAATGTACAAAATTTACATCATAATGGTGACATCAAAAAAAAAAAGAAGACAATGAATTGTTGTGCTCCTGTAATATCGTAAAAAGCCACTTCAAGTTTAGCAAAAACATTTTATAGGCAAAATGTGGCGAATTATTCGATCGTTGAATTATTCAATTATGGCTGCACAATGGTTATTTGCTTGCTTGTCAGCGCGCAATGGATGCATAGAAATAGGTTAGACGCTTGAAATATAAAGCACATATGATGTAGGCCGATAATAGTCATAGAAATATAACATTGGAAGCTGCTTCTACTTTCGCTCTAATAGTCTCGAGCTTAGCTCAAAGACATTTAAAGAGGTCCAGTTTTTTTCGATGGATATTTGAAAACTGCACTGAGATAACATTACTCAGAAGGTATTTTACAACACTAGTTGAGAGAACACCACAAAAATAATTTTATGCTCAATTTTGCTTGCGTTTTATTTGATGACAACAAACCATGAGCATAATAAACATTTTTTTTTTATTTTTTCCCAATTATCAGCATCGTCAACCCTTAACCAGATTACAAATAACGATTAGAGAAAAAGTGATCACAAAATAGTCATTTGCTCTATTAGGAGAAAACACGAGACCATACGTCAGTAGATAAAAAAAAAGTTTAAGAGAGATAGACTGAGAAGTTTTGTGAAAAGCATGTTCAAGACATTTATTCAATGTCGGTATATATTTCGCCTACATTTATTAATTAATTGCAACATTAATGAAATTTACAATTAATCTCTGAAATTATGCATAATTTTTTAACTCACTTATTTTATTATTTACAATTTACAATTTCTTATAGCTGATGCTGTTGCTGTTGCAAAATTGCGTCGGAAATTGAGAGTTCGTGGCAGATAAAAGTGTAGGCGGCTGTAAATATGAGTGTATACAATTATTGACTCATAAATGACGCAGAATTCGTTACCGAAATGACGCATATGTCGCCGGTAATCATTTTATCGGCAATTATTCAAGTCTTTTTTCCTTTTTTCCATCAATAAATAAATTGAATGAGAGCAAACACACGCATTAATATTAAAAATATTTAAAGCAATTAAGTTCAAAGGCGGATTAACTTTTTAAAAAAAAACCATGTAATATACCATATTGACAATATTATTGAAGTACTTTTGCTTTAATGCCCAACTTCAGCACACACGAAAATCGGCCAAATTAAATTGCATGCAAGTATTCAAATTAATTTAAACTAAAATAAAAATTATTTTAGCTTTATACAAATAGTTGTCGAACTAAGCTTTTCTCATTGACCTAGTCAATAAAGTGCCATATTTTATTCACTATTCAACTTTTTAGCGTCTGATCGGAATTTCGGCTACATCACCAAGTGAGGCGTAACACAGTGCGTCAACCAAAGACTCCTACATAGACTCACTGTGATTTTCACATATTGGCAGATGTATGGTATGTATGTAACTACATACTATGTACGTATGTACATATGTACGAGTATGTGCCTAAATGTGGATTTGTGAAAAGTATTGATTAAAAACTTTGTTCTAGCGCTAAAAGTGTAACCGATGTTTGTTGAAGATACTCAGGAAACATACAGCTGCTATCAAAATAATAGAAGTGCTGTTGCATATCAACTTCGCTTCGCTGTTGTAATTAAATTTTTTTTTCCTTTTTTTGTTTTTTTTTCAACTAATTTATTCGAATATGAGTGCAAATCATGAATTCGCTTTATTTTTGTCTTTGACTTTCTGTTCTCGACAATGACCGAATTTCACTAATAGGTGTTGGTTTTGCCTTCTCAAGCCAAATTCCTCCTATTATAGCGTTTATTGCCACTTAAGTGATACAAAAGTACCCTCAATTCTATTTTTTATTAATATTGTTGACGAATTAGGCAGATATATAATAAAAGCAATTCACACCTGAACAACATGAATTAATTCAGAAATGAATTGCAAATGAAAAAACGTACAAGATAGTACATATAATCGAAAGCCGAGTTTCGATGGTCGCAAATTTTGACAAATAGGCATGATATAGGCGGGGCGCGGACGACCCCGAGCAATATCAAATAAACTTGCCACTCGCATAACTAGATACACGAGGCAACATCCTTTCTCAAGCTGAAAAAAAATAATGGCTGAGCTGAGCTTGAATTCAAGGGAAATAATTTAACAGTACATAGCCCGAGAAAATTCTTTTTCATTCAAATAAAAGCTCAGCAGCACGGATTCAATTTGAAAACTGACACTTTCGGTGGTTACCAGAAAATTGGCGCAGCATCATGTTGTCAGATGACTGTAAACATATTCTGTTTGTTGAAAAAGCTTTTTGTCAGTATGTGAAAAGGCCGCCTAAAACTGAATTTAATCTAAAACATTGCATAAAAACTGTTAAACATGGTCGCACAATTATAATGGTGAGGGCATGTTTTTCCTACTATAGCTTAGAGTGGTGTAGTGCCCGCCCAGTCTCCCGAATGAAAACTTGTAGGCCGACATATAAAAGTAAGTCGCTAATAAGAGTCCCACAAATATTAAGGAGCTTTGGGAGCTGGTAGCACAATTCCAGCACAAAGGTGTCAAAAATTTTTGGAATCAATGCCAAAGCGCAGTGCTGCAGTTTTATGCAACGTTTATGGTGCCACAAAATATTAATCTAATCTTATTAATATATTTTTGCCTAAAATTATTATATGTAAAGAAATCGTTTTAAAAAATGTGTAAATTTTTGAGTTTTTGATAATTTTCTAGGGCACTTCTATTATTTTGAAAAAGCCATTTTTATAATAATTTTATTATTTTTTTTTTATGAATATGATTAACATGAAGTCGATTCATATAATTATAAAAGGAAAAAAATTGACATTAATGACAATTGTGAATTTACATTAATTTTTTCTCCACTATACGTGAAGTCAATGTCCACCAATTATTTTGATAACAACTGTATCTACTTGTGAATATGTGTGTGTGAAAATGGCTGGCGGAAACAAGAAAAATAGCGCGGTATATGCGGTGGGCTGAGGCAATAGCAGGCAGTGCTACCAATCCGCGCCAGTACCAGAAGCAAGGCGACGTTTCACAATTATTGGCGCTAAAGTACACAACAGATGAATATCAAATCAAACAAGCAACTGACAAAAAAACTATTTCATTGAAAAGGATATATGCTATTGAATATGTATGTGTATATGTTGTATACGATAGACGCATTTTCTGCACTGAAATTAGTCCGAAAAGGACCAGTATAGTTCCAAATAAAAAGGCATTTTTGATTGTTTTTTTTTTCTTATACTACTTTTACCCAATTCCGTCATATTCTTTGAAATAATCGGTTTTACTTTTCGTCATCTTTAAAAATTCTAACAACTAAAACAAACTAGTTTTCCTTAGGATCCCCTTCGTTCTATCTAAGAAATCCATGTATCCTTATATACCGTATAATAAAGTTGCTGTATGTATAAAAATATAAAATTACTGCTGATATTGTAAATCAAGTTACTAAAAAAAGAGGAAAATTATTATTTTGACGATTTTAAATAATACCGTGAACGAAATGAATCAAACTGATATATTACAATAAAAAAAAACTCCAAAAACTTATTCAAAATGTCTCTCAGACTCCCTGTGCATAGTTTCAAATTATCAAAACAAATTTTTAGTAACTATTATTTTTTTGCTGCCATTTAAAAATTTCGCATGCAAAGTGAGTTTAGTTGCTCCTAGTCAGACGTCAGTGCATAGCGAAATTATTAATTAAATTACCAGGCACGCGCTATGAGTAAATATTTAATTTATTTGTTGTGGCCTCGTGTTTCACTCCCTTCACTCGTGGGTTGGTTTGACAGCCAACGCCTTAAACGCAGTAATTTTGCAACGACGAATAAATAAACAATATTCGAATAGAACAAGGGACGCAGTGGGAGGACGACAGCAGTTGGACAAGCGGTCAGCGCATTTTTGTTGTAAATTTTTGTACAAACCCAGCGAATATGAAGCACATAGTGTTAAATACTAGCGTTGTTTTCACTGCACTGTTTGTTTTTGTTTTTCCACTTTTATTGCAAGCTCTGAGCTTTCGGCTAGGCAGACAGACCTCAAAACTGCATATATACAATATAAAGGCATATAGAGCGAGCATCTAAATATGTATAATTAATGTAAGCATATGTGTGTATGTGTGGCTTTATGTGTGTAATTGCCGGAGAAATTAATATCAAAGTAGTTTGGGCGGGTCTGTTGTGCCGCTTGGTCGGTTGGAACTGACGACAGTCTGCCGTGACGGCAATTTGATGCGTTGTTCGTGATTTTTTCATTATTGTGGCGGCATCAGCAATGCCGCAAAATAAAGTTTCCTTTTTTCACATTTTTAATATGATCTTTTTTCTAAGAAAATTTGTGCGACAACAACGTGCAAAAGTTAAAGTGAATGATCAAATATGGTGTGATGTTAATTAGTAGTTGCACATCGACTATGAGCATATACTTGTATGTACATACATATACGTATATATGTATGTATGTAATAGATGTGCAGAAATATTTTATGTGAGTTTTTGTCAGACATAACGTAGCTTTTAGAAACAAGTAGTTAGTCTTAGGTACTACTCTTCAATCAATAACAAATATTATAATATACTTTTATTTATAGCGTTTTCTTTTCCGAAAAAGTTGTCTCCTTATATGGCAACATTAAAAAAAATTTTCATTTTTTATATGGCAAAAGAACAAAAATAAATGCCAACCAACTAATTTTAAATATCTGATATTGAGCTTAACAAAACTGATCGATTCAATATACAATAATTAGTTGAAAAACTGATTTAGAAAAAATAACTATCAAAAACCAAAAATAATCATCGCCTGGGCAACTCTCACCCTCACGTTTTAAGAAGGGCAGAAATTTTTTCGTATTTTTCAGTTTAGAAGGCAAAAGTCTGAGAATAGAACACGTATGTAACTTTGACAGCCAGGTCATTGGCCAGAATAAATGCAAGATTTTTGTGAGAAAAGAAACCGCTATTATAAATTGTGCACTCTTGAGCAAAAAATTTGGAATTTTATTTTTGGTAATACTAAGTATCAAATTTGTCTATGCGCGAGCAAACCGAATCGTTAAGAATTGTTTTCCCAGATTGGTACCACTTTTTTTTTCTTGTTCGTGTCGAGTTTGATCTCCATATGTGTGTTTGCCTGTTTGTTTACGACGAAAGTTGGTCTGCCGATATTTACCATGGTAAAAAAATTAAACGAGTTTGCTTGAAATTTTGTGTTTTCAATGGAATCACGGCTACGAAATCGTCGAAAACATTGCAGAAGTATTTTGAACAGTCTACTTTATTACGAACAAAAGTATTTGAGTGGCACAAAGCATTCAGTGAAGGCCGTAAAGTCATCGAAACTTGCCTCATGCGAGTCGCCCATCCCCCTCTATTAATGATAATAACATTACATCTCATACTAAAGACTCGTACTAAAAGTCCTGCAGCTTTTGCAAAAAAGATGATGGTCGTAGTTTTCTCTGACTGCCGTGGCGTAGTTCGCCATGTATTCGTTGCACAGGGTCAAAGGGTCAACTAAGAATACTAGCCGGCTGTTTTGAAGAGTCTGCGTGAAACGATTTGTCGTAAGCGATTACATTTGTGGGCAGAAAATTCATGGATTATTCACCACGATAATGCGCTATCACATTCTAGCATGATTGTGAGTGAGTTTTTGGCCAAACATGAAACGAGAGTCATCGCTCAGCCAGATTTGACTCTCTGTGACTTTTCTTCATTAAATGTCGTTCGCTGAAGGCAATCCCAGACGAGGATTACTCGTATAACAAGTGTATGGAACATTGTATTAAGCGTTGGCATGCTTGTAGGTATATGCTCAAAAGAAGCCTATTTTGAAGGCGATAATAAAGATTTGTATAAAAATAAGTGAAAAAGTTTTTTTTTTTGCCTATCCGGGTCAAATTTGATCATATGATAAATTGAAAATCCTATACACATAAAAGTTAAGAGATTGCTTAAAAATTAAAGGAAATAAAGTTATTTTCTTAGATATTTACATTTGGTTGCGATGTTTATAGGATCCGTTTATTTATTGTTGTAACCCGAACTTTACTTCCAATACAAATTGGTCAGGTAAACGCGTAAAAATCGACAACAAAAGTTATGCAACCGAAAATATGCAATTCGGAAAATATGAAGAAATTCTTACAAAAATAAAAATAAATGAATCATACTAACTGCATAAGTTTAAAAATAAAGAAAAATGAACACATACTGAAACAAAACTATGTGACAACTCTGGCAGCAGTCGCCAAAATCATAACACGTTAAAAACAATAACAACAAGGCAACCAGCCAGATAATGAAAATAACCAGAAATAACAAGCGAGAACTGAACCACTGACGTCACTAAAATTATCCACGGCTCCCAATAGCAACAGCAATAACAAAAGCAACAGCGACAAAAGCCATCGGCATGAAACTATACGGAAACCGCCAACAGCACTTAAAAATGCCAACAACAGCAACAAAAACAAAAACAAAAAAAGGGAGGTAAACAACAAAGAGAATACAAAAATAGTATCCATTATGGGTGAGATGAAAAAATGGAAAAGGAATTGTTAAATGAGAACGGGAGCAAACAGGCACGTTCGCCAAGAAGGAGCTATGCCTATACTACGTAGCACAAAAACACAAAAAGGCACTATTAATGGAATAAGAAAAGAAAAAATGCAAATTGCCACTAGCGCTGATCATTACTATACATATTTACAAATGTTTAGATGTGAGTACAATCGGAAAGCCGTAAGACAAGTTAAAACCAAGCAACAAAATAAACTAAATAAGAACAGGCAAAGGAATTCGTGATGGTATTCAAAATGGAGCACATAAACGAAAATAGCGCAACGTTGGGAGATTCTAGTCTACACTATGGAGAAAGGACCAAAAATTTGCGTGGAATATAATATATTTGGTTATATATTGCAGCTTTAAAATATATTAAATTTTTAATATACCATATATATTTGATGAAATATCAGAAATTAATTGAAAAATAACAAAGAAAGTAACTTTATAAATATTTTCATTTATTTATTTTTTAAATCATCTAAAAAATGGTAAATATGGAGGCAAAGTGATCATTTAAAATCCAAAGCTTTTAGTGAGTTATAGTACATATTATAAGAAGAGGTGGGAAGAGCTGGAATAATATAAAAATTCTAACGCATTTTATTCAAATTTATATATTTAAATATCAATATTTTTAAATGATTTTTAATTCACTCGAATCCTAGATTTTTAAGATATTTTCAAAGAAAGTGTTTAATAAAAGAATTTGGGATATTTTAAGGATCATCGGTATCTATTTTCAAAATAAATAATAAACAAGAAAATAACAGTGGTTGTAGGTCCCACATATATCGTTATCTGACCTATAAGCTGCTCCAAACATTAACTCCAAAACATTATCCGTTTGGTTTCGAATAACCCGACAAAACAAATGCAACTTTTTCTAAGCGTTCAATGAAATCGATTAACAGATCAGAGCATATATATAATTTATAAAAATATTATTGTGCCAATATGGTTAAATATCACATTTTTATTACATGAACCGCAATTATACGTTTCGAAAACATACCAAAGCTATAAAATATTTCAAAACATTTTTTTTCAGAAATATAATTTAAGAAGTTTTGATATAGGGGACAACAGGTGTAAGAAAAGTAGTTATATATACGATCAACACATCTAGGATTCGAAGTACCGATTTAAGCAGTGTCTTAAGACTTTTGCAAACTTCGCGTTATTAAGCCAACAATTTATGGTACTCAAATCGACGATGTCATGTCGATTTTTTACGCCCGCCACTGTAGAAATACTTAAGGTCATGGATACATACTCGCTGTGTAAATACTTATTTAATAGGAGCAAATATAATCAGAATAATTGAAAATCGTTATTTAAATAGAAATTCTCATCATCATTAAGTATAGTCAAACGCCCTCCCTTGGCTATTGCAGGTCGTTAAGGAGCCAACAATAATATGCAGTCACACACATCTCCGTCAAAGGCGTTGGCAGTCAGGCAGGCAGCCAAGCAATCGGTATGGAGAAATGGACAAGCGCAAATATTTAAAAGTGACGGCTACCTCATCCGTGAGGCTAAAAATAGAATTTTCAATAATGAAGGAGGAAGAGTAGGAAAAAAGAAGAATGCAAAAACTGCAAGGCATAAAACGAAAAGGTTAAAAAGATTTTCAGAAAATAACATAAAAATGTACAGCACAACTCGTAAACTTAAAGTGCGAAGGAAGGGAAAGTGAACAGACACAACAACCGGCGTAAACAAAAATATTGGTCGCATTGGTTAGGCGACAGGTAAAGCATACTTCGGTGACGTGGCGTTGTTTGTACTCCGCTCCCAGAGGGGTGTGCGCATTGGTGTCAATATGCATTCAAAGTATGTAAATGCGGCCGGCAATAAAAAGGTAAGTCGAAAATAAGCACATGCACATATATGATGTAGACTTATTTGTACATACATACACACATACTTATGTATATGCATACGTATATGATTATACTTTTGTGAACAAAAGTGAGAGAAAGAGTTCAATTTCCAATGTGACCTGCAAAAAGGTAAACGAGCTGCCGCACACTGGACTAAAATAGAATATAAATATATAAAATAATATAATAATTTTATTCAAACAAAAAATACATACAGTAGATGACAATATGAATAAAAATATGATATTTTGGTTTGCTTTTGATTTGTGACACTAATTTTATTTGAACTTTAAAAATTAATATTAATTATTTTACAAAGCTTTTCTTTTAATTTCACTCCAGATATTTTCAATATGAGCCAATATATATCAAAATAATCAATTAACACGAACCCTATTAAACCGAAAAATCTACATATATTTCTTTCAAACTCCAAAATACATACTTTGCAAGAAAACCTTGTATAAGCAAAACAAAGATAAGTGTTTAAATTTTGTCAATTCAAAGATATTGATTACAAAAAATCGTTTAATGAAATAGTTACGAAAATCTATAACATGTTATTTTGCAATAAATTATTGGTGGAAATAACTAATATCGACCGTTATACGAAATTAAATATCCTATTTCCTAGATATTACCATATTTCTTAAATACTATTTTTTTATTTTATTTTTGCATTTTTTTTACAAAAATATAATTATTAATTTCCGCTTTTACAAACATTTATCCCACTATGCGTTAACTTCCCAGACAGAGAGGGCAGTTGTGCGACAAATTTGCATGCCCTAAAAGCTCTTCAGAAAAGACACCAGCAGCAGTAGCAACCAACGCCAACATTGTTGCTGGGTCGCACCGGTTGTAAATTGTCGGTCAACGGACGTTGGCAGCCGGCTGTTGGATGCCGGTTGTTGTTAATGATGCACGCTTCGACGAACCGACGAGTGGTTGGACTGTAGAAAAGTAGACTACCAGACAACGTGGCAGACGTTTTAGTAAACACACTCATATATGTATATGTATATAAATAGACATACATACAGATCATTTATGTAGTTGGTTGGAAGAAAGTGAGGGCCTGGAGCCAGACTAGGACGAACGTAAAGCTTAATTCGTTGCATACGTTAATGCACACATACTGCAAATGTTTGGTTATGTGTGTGTGTCAAAGGTGCCGATTGAGTTGCATTGATGGCTCGACTGCTGTTGATTGTGTCCATTATCTTGCTTTATACGTAATTCATTTACTTTTTTTTAATGAATTTCTTAGCTTGATGTGATATTTTGACTCTAACATACCAAAGTAAGTTCAGCAGATTCTTTTAAATAGCACAGCATATTTTTAATAGCAAAACATATAGTCATTTCTTAAAAAAAGGAAAATTATATCGCATTTTCAGTCAAAAGTCAAAAAAGACAATTATCAAAAAAAATGTGGCTAATTATACCCTGAACAGGGTATATTAAGTTTGCCACAAAGTTTGTAACACCCAGAAGGAAACGTCGGAGACCCTATAAAATATATACATAAATGATCAGCATGATGAGCTGAGTTGATTTAGCCATGTCCGTCTGTCTGTATACATATATACAAACTAGTCCCTCAGTTTTTATGCTATCGATCTGAAATTTTGCACCTGTCCTTTTCTAACAAAGAAGCTGCTCATTTGTCGGAACGGCCGATAGCAGACCAATATAGCATATAGTTGCCATATTAACTGAACGATCGGAGTAAAGTGTTTGCATGGAAAATTTTTTTATTTGACGAGGTATCTTCACGAAATTAGGCACGAGTTATTGCTTAAGGCAAATTATTCTTTACAGAAATTGTTCAGATCAGATCACTATATCATATAGCTGCCATACAAATTGAACGTTCGGAATCCAGTTTTTGTAAAAAGCCTTTGTATTTGTGAAGGGTATTATAGCTTCGGCGCAACCGAAGTTAACGTTTTTTCTTGTTTTAAGATATTTTCGCGAAGATCTGAGATAATGCTGATTCGAAACAACTGCGACATCACCTCAATCATCTGATCAGATTTAACTCGGACTGGTCTAACCGTGCGCGCAAACCGAATTGATTAAAAAAATTGGTATGGGCTTTTTTAAGCTCGTCTGAACTATATGTTTACGACTTGAAAAGTTGCTATTTGTAAAAAAAGCTATTGACTACACCCCTAAATTTGTGCTATTTACAGTTTGCTCTGACCAGTAAGCTTGCTTGTATCCACAAAAAGAGAAGTCCTCTGATATGAACATATTTTGCAAAAATTAAATCTGACAAATAAATTTTAAGCCCAAAAAATTTTGAATCCTGCTAAATGAAATAAAATCGTGTGAAAAAATTGAAAATTGTTTTATTTTTTTTCAAACCGTCTTAAATCAAAACCATGTAAAAAAAGACCGTTTAAACAGAATTAGGTTGAAGATTTATATTAAAATACGTGAAAATGTTTTTTTTTATCAGTCCATGTCAAATTTGATCAGTTGGTACACACATTTCAATTGAAAAAATTATATAAATAAATTAACGTAGAAAAAGTGAAAACGTTATCTAACAGACAAAATCCTAGAACATGAGAGTAATAATGTAAAAAATGCAGAGAAATTGAAAAAATAAATAAACAACAAATAAGAAAAAATGAGCAACAAAACCAGCGCACAAAAGCTGGCATAACGCTTAACACCTTAGATCTAGGAACCGCATAAGAAAAATTATGGACTTTTGAATTACCACAAAAATAACACAAAACCTGACCAAGAATACGAGCGTTCACATCAAGATAAGTGGGTGTCATAACGGAAATTACCTTTCAAGTACACACGACTAGGGTGGTAAGGCATTCGACAGCTGGTTGGATGGATGGAGCGAGTGGCAGGAGTGCTATATTAAATATATGCTATGCGACTTTAATATTTACAATCCAAAATGTTAACACGTTGTCGCTTTGCGCATACACATACATACATAAGTGGCAAAATGGCAGCTGCGACATTTTTCTACGACGTCTTTATTAAGTGTCACAGGTATGCTCATATTTATGACCTGTATATAAAAAGCATCGTTTGCAAGATAATTTTAATAAAGTCATGTATTCGTATGTATGAATGAAACAACCGATCGCGAAGTTATGGGCTGGCATGCAAGCTGCAGTAAATATACATACGTATTATATTTAAACAGAAATACGCAGTACAGTGGTAGACAAAATATAGTG
Source organism: Bactrocera oleae (assembly GCF_042242935.1). Taxonomy (NCBI): domain Eukaryota; kingdom Metazoa; phylum Arthropoda; class Insecta; order Diptera; family Tephritidae; genus Bactrocera; species Bactrocera oleae. Next base: position 20,768,503 of record NC_091536.1, on the reverse strand, counting down.
CGACATGTTCAATTGCAGTTTTAAGACAAAGTTTTGAAAAATTTCATAATTTAGAAAATAAAAAATTTTAGATTATTTTGATTTGATTGTTTTAGTAAAAAATCGGTAGTTGTTTACATAGGATGTTTCAACATCCTCTGACACTCGCTCGCGCTAACAAATTTAGTATGTATTTAGAGCTATTTGGCAAAAGTAAGCGGGCGGTATGAATTTATTGTATAATATATATTCCAAAAATGTGCAAAAATCTAAATGAAAGCAAAAATTATTAAGTGAATTTTGTGAGATCGAAAAAACGTGTCACGTCTAAAAATGAAAAAAGCGTTCGAGTTGAACTTAATGTAAAAACATTTCCTACGCAATATGTGGCTCGAAGAAAGTTGCCACCGTTCACTTTAAAAACAAACTCGCTTAAATATATAGATAATATTCTTAGCTGATGCCAGTAACAGAGATCAGTATGAAAATTAATTTTCATACAATGACTCAAAAGAACCCTATTTTGAGCGGTATTATAAGCAACTGTTTACGAATAATGAATGAAACATAAAGATGCAATAAAATTAAATTGTGTGTGTTTTATTTGATTTTTCGTGTCTCATTGTTTGTATGGCTTTGAGCTATATATGTATATGTTTTTGTGTTTAACACCATTCAGGGGCAGGTGTATAAGCTGAGCTGCTTTTGTTGCGGTGTTTACACTTTTCCATACATAGAAAGTATACGCACACACAGTTTTATTATTTTTTATTTTTTGTAAGCCACCATCATTGCGGTTATTGTACATAAAATACACACATACATATACATATATACCTACACAATGCGTTTATAGAGTAGCTAACCAATATTTCATTACGATTATAAAACGTAGCGAATATCAAAAACAAATTTCCGACATTTGATTGTCGGTAATAATGCAGAAAAGAGCAAAACAATATTAAAACGAAAAAATTTCTACGATACGTATTTGAAATGCAAACTACAAACTACATACATATGTATATAATACATATTTAAATCTATTTGAACCGACTGAACAATGATTTCACACATACTTTTCACATATGTGTACGAATATTCATAAATAAGTCCATTTAGTTGATCTATATTTATTTCTTTGGGTATACAGTCATATTACGCACAATTACTATCGGGTACATACATACATAAATACGAGCGTTACTCGTACGTTGTATATGTTTGTTGTTGCAATTCATAGTTGCCGGTCTAGCTCAGTGTGTATATTTTTTGTTGTGAATAGTAAAAACAATGCCGAAAAAACTATTTACTATGGATATACGTAAATATTTGTACATAAAACTACAATGCGTATATTGATCAGCGTTTTGGTGCTGGTCAATGTTCATAATATCAAATTAGGGTAGCCAAAGAACAATCAATCAAAATTTGGTATTGACTATTCAGTCATAATCGAAATACAAATATATGAATGAATATGGTTTGTGTGTTCACTTCTTTCAAATGTATTATTTATTTATATTAAAATTTCTTATATGTTGTATGCATGTCATGCATGTATATGCTACAACTTCATTGTTTTCACTTTTGCTTTTTGTTCAAAAACATTTTTTTTGTTTAGCATAAATAGTTATTCGCTTATTTTTAAGTCCACTATATGTATATGTTTGAATATTTTTATTGTTGTTTTCAAGTACAAACACATATCAGGTATTTAGTTTTAAGTTAATGAATCGGATACAAAAAGGTTTGAGCTCATAAACACGAAGATGCTGCTAATCGAACTGTTTTACAATTTGTAAAAAAGATGTTTAAAACTTATTGCCTATTTTTTGTCTTCAAAAAAGTCACTTGACTATATTAGCAAATAACAATACATAACCACATTTTTTTTGTTTACATCTGGTTTTGCATTCGTCTTTTACTTTAAACGGTAATGCACATTTTTGTGCGACCGTTTTTGTATTTATCCACTTAAAAAAATATAATCTAGTTGACCTTAGAAAAAGGCATTCAGTTCTTCTGCATGTATATGTATGTATGTAAATGTGTGCGGTGGATATAGTAAAAAAAATATATATATAGTATTGGAAAAAATAATAGGGACAAAGGAATATGTTTGAATTAAAAGATATAAAATACAGTAATTCAAATATTACCGTCCATTCAGATAAATAATTAACAAAAAAAAAAAATTCACATTTTAATTCAAATATTACCGTCCATTTAAATAAATAATTAACCCCTTCTCACGACTGTCGGGTCTACGTAACCGGAACTGACCCGGATATTCCAGCCAAGGACTGTCAACTCGCCAAAATTCTGCCGCTACAACAACAACACAACATAAATAATTAACCTTTGAGTAGTTATTTAAGGTTCATTTGAGTTTAAAAAGTGAAAACAGATACATTTTGTATTTCACCCTGAAAAAAAAGAGTGACAAACTTTAACTAATTTGTTATTTTATTTAATTATTACATTTTCCATTCAAATCTAATATTTTGTTGATGCACGTTTCATTTTAACCACCTACTGACATCTTTGCAGCATGAAGCTCACATAGTGCAAGTCGTGACCGGTATTAAATACCGGGCTTCTTGAACTTTTCTCCATAATTCGTGCTTATTTTTCTCCACCGACTCAATTCTTCAGCAAACCCCCATAGGTGTCCTATAGGATTGAGATCCCGCGACTGGGAGAGCCATTCGAAGCATGTTTCGGTTTGTTGTAGTGGCATGTGCTCCTCCGCATAGGGCAACATTACAGTAATAAGCATGTCGAGATAATCTGTTGAACACATTTTGTCTTGTATCCAATAAATCGGCCCAACTCCACCCGTCGAAAAGTATCTCCATAACATTGATTCGCCTCCGTGTTTAATTATTTTTCGTGTATATCTGGGGTCAAATTCAGCATTTCGAGGTGGTACCTCTCCTCTGTTTTACATTTTGTTTGCTTAAAAACGGAAACTTTCTTGCACTTCTTCAAGTTAGACCAACTTCCCTAAGTCGGTTTCTAACTGTTCGACTGGTTACTGATGCATTTAGTAATCTTTCATATTTTCAGACGATACTAATTTACCCTGTTTTGGTTGCATTACTAGCAAATGGTCAAACTGTGCCGTTGTGTCCCGTTTCTATCCTCTTTTTTCACTTTTTCCATGTGAAGGCATCACAATAAAGACATAAATAATAATGCAGTTAAACGAGTGCTTTATATTTATGTAAATATTATATACAATAAATCTCTATGTTATTGGATTTCGGCACAATAATGTCATCATCATTAAACCTGAATAAATACAGTACTTATAGAACTGTTTATATTATTACCGTAAAATTTTTGCGGATCTTGGATATTCTAAGTCTTTAGAACATTAATGCTTAAATCGACAAATCTATATATGCATAAAAGAAAGTCATGTTAGTTACACTATTTATAACTCAATAACGGCTGAACCAATTTGGCTGAAAATTGGTGGGGAGATAACCTAAAAAAGTTTCCAGATACAACTTGGAGGATACGTAGCAACCCTGCTGCTAGGTGTTGCTCAAAAGACGTCAAACTTAAACTAAAACTCACCGATCCAAACAGGGTTAGATCGCCGATAACAGCTCTTGGCCGGATAAAATCCGCGTCAATTCCGGTAACGTAGGACCGGTTGTTATTGGAATTTTTTTTGGTTTTTTTATAATTAAAAATTATAAATAATACTCTCTTTCATTATAAAATTAATAAAATAAAAAATTCAACATCTTATAGTATCTCATGTTTTTTTGTGTATAATAACAAGTCTATGGAAGTAATGTTCAAATTTTAACACCTTGTACTATTACACCGGAAATAACGTTTTCGTTTTTATTCATAAATACAACTTTACTGTATTGAATAGTTTATAATTATTGTATACGTTAGCCACAGCAACGTGTGGACGTTGTCCTCTAGTAAAATAATAAAAAAAAGAGTAGTTTTAAAAACAAAAACCAAAACAAAGACATTGTAACAAATATATACAAAGTTACAAAAACACGAAAAGTGTGAAAATTTTCATGGACAATGCAAGAAACCCAAATGTCATAGGCAGGGCGCACCCATGCAGAACATACAAATACATACATATGTACAAATGATAAATGTTATGAAAAAAGCAATTGCGCACAGAGCTATACGCACTTTCCCTTCGGTACCATGTTTCGTATATACTCACTACTTGTATATAAAACATCCTGGATACACTGCCTGCCACCCAAGAGCACATGAACGATGTTGTCGTCAGTGCGTAAGTTGACGAAGATGTAATGGTTAAAAGCAAAGAATCTACTGAATATTCTTACAATCCACTACGAAGTTGTCGTCATTATGGACTCCTGTATTTAGTTTTATGATTGTTGTTGTTTTGTGGTAAAGCCACATTGCAAAAGTATGCAATTTTATATGTACATATAAACCTTTTTCTGAATTGGCTTTACTAATCGTTCCTCAGTGACTCTGATGAATGAGTTCCGACGAAGTTCATCGATAACTTTACACCTCGCACAAAATGTTGGGCCAAAGAGTGGAAAATTGATAGAATACTCGCCTACTACAATTAATTTTAGTTTAATATAATGTTTCCAAGAGTACTAGTTACAGCTTTAACCATATTGAAATTTTCGTTAATGTTACATTTCGGCACTAAACGTGGTTTTTCATAGCGCGAACACAAAACATATGTTAATTACACTATTTTGAGAATTTGTAGGGTATTCTCGAACTTTTCAACGCGCTGAAATTTAGAATTCTTCAGGAATGTTTGATAATATTTAATATTTTATCATATTCCTAGTAATGTATTCTAGATGTCAACCAGTGATCGAGAAAATAACCATCATGTTGATATGTTCCATATTTTCTTTTTTGTTAACGTCCTAATACTACTGAACTTACCTTATTGCTTATTTGGTGTTATGATTTTGGCGATAATTAATAAATTCCCTGTATGCTTTTAATTAGTTGACAGTAGTTTTGATTGTTTTAGAATTATCCAGCTAAAATATTTTTATTGGCAATGTATATTTTGTTCGCACTAGTGCTTATATATTTAAACAATTAGAAAACATTTCCAACACACTTTTTCCACTTACACTGAATTGCTTTCGCTGTAAAACTTTAGCACTTATCATAAAATTTTTTTGCTGTGGTTGTGGAATTTTTCACATAAATTGTTTTTTACTTTTTCACTTTTGCATTCGCGTTACCGTCTCGTTTTTCTCGTTTATTCGCTCTACTCTTCACGTCTTCATTGCTGCACACCTTACAACCACGGATAATTACAAGTGGAAAAATAAGGTAAAAGAAATTGACAAATACTAGGCAAAAGACGGCCCACAGAAATTCTTGGTGCACCTTCTAATTGGAATTTAACATATATAATTTTAGATTTCATACTTTGCTATGAAATTGTCGACATTTACAATTTATAGTTTAAGCAACACAACACGTTAAATCACTATTTTATTATATTTTCGTGGCATTATTGCGTCCGTAAACTCACAAAATAAATATTTTAGTACCGTTTTTGGGGAAAATACTTACACGCCTCCAGTATTACCAACCATACAATATAACCCACCACCTATCCATTGGATCATTGGATCAAATTTGGTACAATGAAAGACTATAAAGTGGATGGTGAAGAAGGTTTGTGTATGAGATGAATATAACTTCCACAAACTATACTATCAAAAATGTTTGAAAATTTTGCCTCATAAAAAATTTATATATTTTTGATATTCAGTTTTATTTAAGAAATTAAATAAAACATTAAATTCGAAATCTTACAGCGAATTCAACCAATTAATAGCAAATTTCATTGTAATATTTAGAGTTAGGTATATTTTGTAAGAAAACATCAGAATGAATTATAAACAAATGCCGATATTAATCTAAAAGAGGAAACTGCAAACATTACTAAGGTTCAATAACTTAGATGTATTAAAATAATTTAATTAAATCAGTTAAAGCGAGCTATGAAAAAGATATTATAATATTGGCAATTTGTAAACAACTACTTCCCATTAGATGCTGCAGTGTACAAAGTTGTCAAAACACCAGATGATGACAGCTGTGCACGTTTCGGTCATGGTAAATACCTGTGCAATGTTTTTGGCAGCCATTGTTCGTGTTACTATATTTTTGCCGATATTTAAGTTAATTTTTGGAAGTAATTGATAATTGATTTAATAATTTGTGTTAGAAATGCGTAATCTGAAGTTAAAATCGTGCAAACAATTGGGTGTCAAAGTGCACAATGTTAAACAAATTTTATTAAATCCAAATATAAGCCCCAAGGAAACTGACGAAACCGTCCATGTAGTTTCCGACGATAAGCTTTATGAGATAAAAACAGTCACAGGCAGCATAAAAGAGATCGCCGCAGTTCCAGGAATTGTAGCGGCGGAGTACTTAGCTCTAAATGATGAGATATGTCTGGCCACAGAAGGAGGTGAAGTGCTAGCTGTATCATCAAGCTCAGGCGCCATTAACGAATGCACATTTTGTGATATTGGATTGAAAAATATGTCATGGAGTCCAGATCAAGAAGTTGCCGTTTTTATAACAAAGGCAGACACACTTGTTGTTATGACCTGCACTTACGACGTCATAAATGAACATATGTTTAAAGAAAATTGCGATCCTGAAAGTCAGTTTGTTAACGTTGGTTGGGGTAAAAAAGAAACGCAGTTTCATGGAAGCGAAGGTAAAGCGGCAGCTAAACAAAAAAGCGATTTCAAACCACCGGAGAATGTAGAGGAGCTACCGCAGGTTTGTCATCATTAAACATTTCAGATATTCAAATATTAATTTGATGTTTTTCTATATGCAGAATATTGAAATTACCTGGCGCGCTGATAGTAGTTACTTTGCAGTGTCTTTTGTCAATAATGAAGTTGGACGTATGTTTAAAATTTTCAAAAAGGAGGGCGAATTAGTATACATTTCCGAACGTTCACAAGGTTTGCAATATCCGGTTGCTTGGCGACCTTCAGGTAACTGGATCGCTATGCCACAGATACTACCCAATAAAAGTACTATCTCGCTTTTCGAGAAAAACGGTTTGCGACATCGTGAAATTACACTGCCATTCGAAATTGAAGAAGAACCCATACAGTCTTTACGTTGGAGTAACGATTCAGATATCTTAGCTGTAGAAACATTAGATCCATCCACCAAAAAGCAATATATTTACCTCTATACCATCGGTAATTATCATTGGTATCTGAAGCAAGTACTTACTTTTGAGCAAACGGATCGCATTGCTTATCACTGTTGGGATCAGCGTATAGGCGAGGAAAAGACTTTGCACATATGGCTAGAAAATGGTCGTTGTCTTATTTATCGCTGGTATTTTGATTTCGATCGCTTTGCACGAAGTGGCCTTGTTGTTGTAATAGACGGTGCAAAATTACTGTTCACCGACTTTTCCAAAGCGATTCCACCACCGCCGATGTGTAGCAAAGAATTTCAAACAGACGCTTATATCAATGCCATTGCCATGATAAAAGCCAACGATGGGAATTTGCTATTGTGCGTTTACGACGCAAAAGAGCGCATTCAGCTGTTTAATGTGATCATCGGCACTAATTCCATATCCTTCACAAAGATCTGCATTTTTCAAAGGCAAGAGCCCGAACTAGAGAGACACTGGACACCACCGGTAGAGCTGGGTAATTTCTTCTTGCTTGACGAAGATCATTTTGTAGCCACAGTAAACATTGCTGAAAAGAGCATAGTGTTTCTGTTTCGTTTATTGTTTGAGACGAAATCTTACAAGACGATCAGCAGTTTAAAACTGAACAGCGGCGCTGTTTGCAGTTGCATGGGTTTCGAAACTTTGCAACAATTCTTCGTGCAAACACTTAATGGCAAAGTGTACCAAATATCAATAAACAATGAGCCAACACTTAAGCTTGACAAGGTTTACCAACAATTGGACCATGGTGTATTGACTATGGAATGGTGTCGAACACAGTCGGCACAAGACTGTCTCATTTCATTGCTGTACAATCAGCGTTTGTACATTGATAACGAATTGTTGGCCGGCGATGTGACCTCATTCTGCTTGGCCGGCAATTACTTGGCTTACACAAAGTTAACCGAGTTGAATTTCGTTTTACTCTCTACACGCCAACATGCCTATAAGCGTAATATGGAGCGTGGCGGCAGACTAGTGACCACTATAGCGAATGATGCTCGCGTCTTGCTACAAATGCCACGCGGAAATTTGGAAGTCATTTGCCCGCGTGTGCTTGCCTTAGAGATTATCGGTCAAATGCTCGATCAGCGGCGCTATCGTGAAGCGTTCAACATGCTGCGCAAGCAACGCATAAATTTTAATATTATTTGTGATCACAATATGGTTAACTTTGTAAAAAATTTGAACGTTTTCTTTAGGCAGATAAGAAATCCGCAATTGCTAAATCTTTTCCTAAACGATCTGCAGAATGAGGTATGTTTTTTCTTATTATTTATAAGCTAATACAGTTTGTTAACCTGTATATTAAATATATATTTATTTTCGCTTCAACCCTCAAGGACTACTCCAAAACCATGTATGCCTGCAACTATACTGCAGCACAACAAACATACCCAGAAGGCTTCGAAATCACATCTAAGGTGAATTATATCTGCACGCTGTTGTACAAATATATGTCAGAAGACGACCCGGAGCATTTTCGTTTGCCCATTATTACGGGTTTTGTGAAAATAGGTAAGGTGGAGGAAGCACTGCGGCTAGTCTGGGAAGCTAAGAAGCAACAAAATTTACACGCTAAATATGTCGATAATTCTATGTTGCGCTCAGCCGAAGAGGCGCTCAAACATCTGCTCTACTTGGTTGATGTAAACGAATTATATAATGTTGCGCTGGGCACATACGATTTCGATTTGGTGCTTTATGTAGCGGAAAAGTCTCAAAAAGACCCCAAAGAATTTCTACCATTCCTTAACGAACTAAAGCAGTTGGAAATGAATTATCGTCATTACAAAATTGATTTGCATCTGAAGCGTTACGATAAGGCATTGGAGAATATCGCTAAATGTGGACCTGAAAAAATCGACGAAGCTTTGGAGTTTATGAATCAACATCTTCTTTATAAAAAGGGTTTGAAGTGCTATGAAAATTGTGAGCATTTGACTGAGCTAGAAAAGGAAAGTCGACATAAATGTCATATGCGCATCTGCTTGGCCTTTGCGGATCACTTGCGCACTGAGAACGATCTCGCTAGTGCGAGCATTATGTACGAGCGCGGCGGCAATCTCGCACAAGCGCTACTCTGTTCCAAACACATATTGGATTGGCAACGTGTGCTGATGTTGGCGCAAAGGGATACAAAGGATGCACAGGATGTAGGCACAGTGGTGCTGTAAGTACATAATTAAAAAAAAAATATTTTTTGTTATTAAAGTATTATTGAAAATTAATAAATATTATATATATATATATATATATATATTTTATTAGTATCATATATATTTTTTTATAAATATATTATATATTTTTTTATTAATATATATATTATATATATTTTTATTAATATATATATTATATATATTTTTATTAATATCATATATTTTTTGTAATACATAAAATATTCTTTCACCTAGCTCTATGTTGCCAGCTTTACTTGAACAGGGGCACTATCAGGTCGCACATGAGCTACAAAAGACTTATGGCAAAAACTTTAAGCAAGCAATCAAGTGCCTCGTGAAGGGTCATCTCTACTTCCAAGCGATTGTGGAAGTGAGTGTAAACAGCGAAGAAGTTGCGTTATTAGAGCAATATGTCAAGCCAAAGTTGCTCGCATACGTCAAGCAACTACAAGAGCAGTTGTCGGATGATGAAACAGATTTTATTGCTCACAAGAAACGTTTGCATGATGTTCGCTTGTTTGCGCAACTCAAGCGCACTGGTTTCTTAAATAACGATGAAGTGGTTGATATTGACGAAGCCGACTTACTCTCCGACACTACTAGTATGCGCTCATCGCGCTATACTGGAAGCTCTCAAGGCACCGGGTGAGTTTTTGACTGAAATATTAACACTTTTCTCGTTTTTAATTTCATTTTTATGCAATTAATTATTGTTTGAAGCTGCCATGCGCAACATGATTGAGTTTTCGTTTCATACATCAAAATTTTATAATCAGTACATGCACATTATCTTTTAATTTATATTCATTTTTTGTTATTTTTGTTTTCCTTCAGCAAAACATTCTGTTCGGCCAAAAATCGTCGTAAACACGAACGTAAGTTACTTAGCTTAAAGCCCGGCAATCCATTCGAAGATATCGCACTCATTGATGCGCTGCACAATGAAGTCATGAAGTTGGTCAATCAGCAGGAACAAGTGCGTGACACATGCAAAGCCTTAATAAAATTACAAATGAACGAGCTGGCATCGTCGTTACAAAAGCAATATGCACAAATACTCACACTGCTGCAAGACTCCTTCGATACGATATGGACTGAAGAAATGGCCAATGCACATACTATGCAGTACAAGCAATCACCTTACACCGATTACACACAATTGCAAAATGAACAACGCTACGCATTGTTGGGTAAGTGCGCCAGC